>NC_056726.1:637152051-637384551 GCF_019279795.1 Protopterus annectens | reverse complement strand
TGCAGTCTGGTGAGCCCAAGGTCTGGGATTTGACACCTACAGGGGTATTTTATTTTGCTGCTGAGCAGTACTAGGACCTTGTCATACAGAGTGAATAAGGCACTTTTAAACAGTTGTAATCAGGAAGTCAGTGTGGACGCCAGCTAGGGATGTGCAGGCTGGGTGTAGGGAAGGTCCATAGCTGCACATTTCTTTAACTGCAATAGCTGTACATATGTTCGATATTTGCTGTGACATTTGAAACCTTCCACCCCTGAGAGAGGGGTGAGGACAACTAAGTATATTGTACTAACAATTATGAATATCAGGCACATGCAGTGCTTGTGAACTGCTATACTGTCATTAGTATGTTAGATGGCTACATCCTTTGATATTTCTGTGTTGTACTCCTACATAAGGGCATGCTTGTGGAAGTAATTCTACAGCTATTCGCAGAGTATGTAACAGCAGACAGTCTGATATGCCTGTGTGTTTCTGACACTTGCAGGCCTGAGATACTCTCAGGTATATATTTGACCAGCTTCAGGGAAAGGTACATATCAGTGGGATACACCCGTGATATATTTCAGATATTCTGCAGTTGTGACTGTGGGTTATTTTGAGCATATGTATTACTACACCATTTCTGACATGCAAGTTGTGTCTACTTTAATTTATTGACAGTTACCATTACATGGGATTCCCCACCTTTCTGCCTACTGTTAGTACATTTCACAGGGAGTCAGTGGGGCACAGGTAACAGTTGTTTGCAAATCAGGGACATCCCTGTAAATCAGTCACAGTTGGGAGGTCTGGCCTCTTACCTATTCAAATATGGCAGTGTTTATCCTGCTCTGATACTGTGTGGGGTTTGTAAGGTGCTACTGTAACATTATTACCTACTAGCATGGCTGTTTCTCTTCTCACACTAATGTAATGCAATTCCGCAAGAATTGCCAGTAAAGATGCACAGAACAAGCTTTGTGTAATGGCCTTCCTATTTTCCCTATACATTCACTCCTTGTATTTCATGATATATTTCTTTCAGCACCAAGTTCTTGTATATCTGCTGTGGCTCAGTGGTAATTCATGCAGACTAGTGTTTCCAAGGTCTGGGGTTCGAGACTGACAGGGGTATTTTATTTTGCTGATGAGCAGACTACAAGCCTTGTCATACAGACTGACTAAGGCACTTTTAAGCAGTTGTAAGCGGGTTTGTGCGAGTTTGCGTGACGCTTAGCTACATTTATCTACGCTTAGCTAAGCGCACACCCGCTGACTACTGCTTAAAAGTGCTTACTCCCGCTAACACCCGCACTATTTTCCTTTAAAGAAAAGAAAATGGAGAAATAGGAAAGTGGTGAAAAAGGGGGCACAAAGAGAGTAGGACAGTAGGAAAACAAGCTCGGGATGTGCAGGAAGGATATAGGGAAGGTCCATAGCTGCCCATTTCTTTATCAGCTACAGCTGTGCATATGTCTGAAATTTGGTGTGAAATTTGAAACCTTCCACCCCTGAGAGAGGGGTGAGGACAACAAAATATGTTGTACTGCTAATTAGAATTATCAGTTTACATGTCCAGGGGACATGTGTACGAATTGGGCAGCTATGTGTGGGGAGTAATTTTTTTGTGGGAACAGAGTGCCCTTTTTTTATTTTGTTTTCAGGTGAGAGTGGGATGTGAGGTACAGGAAGTAGGTATATTTGGGGAGGTTAACAGACAAGACAAGCAAGACGCATACAGGGGCGCGGAGTATGACACGTGGGGGGTAAACACAATTGACTGGGACGGATGTTTGGATATCGCGAGCCCATGAGCCCACAGATGGCAACAGTGGAACTGAGATCTCCACCCATGGGCAGTTACCACTGCGCCTTCACAGCCCAGGCCGGGGTTGTGCTGGAGGCTGGATAGGACGGGCAGGCACACCCGTGAGTTGCGCCACTCTCGCCTCGAGCTGGCATAGGGATCAGTCACAAAACGCCTGATCTCACTACGTACCACAGACCGGACCCTATGGAGGGTGAGTGGGGGTTCTCCTCCGGCCATGCTTGCAGAGGGGGGACGAGCCCCATCCCCTGCAGCGCTTCCACCCAAAGGTGGCACAGGGCCACCGGAGGAGGAGGTCCCAGCCTGGGCACTGGTGACAGGTGCACTCGCTAGCTGAGGTGGGAGAGGTGGGTCTGCTGGAACCCGCCTTCCCTGTTGTCCTATCTTTAGCAGTATTTTATGGCATTTTGGGTTAGTAACAAACAACACCATTCAAAATTAGTTGTAACGGCATGCATCAGTATTCCCATTAACCAAACACCCATGAATTCCGAACATTGAGCAGCAAGCATAACACATGCATATTTAGAACAGTGCACATTCCAACAGCATGCAGCGTTGATTGGTGGCAGCAAGCCATCAGGTTTGAATATGTGAACAGGGCACATGCATCAATGTACATGCAGATATGCATGAACCAACAGGACAAATGTCCATGGGAATTAATTGTGAATACGCATACCCAGTTTGGTGTGGAATGGCATAATTTGTGAAAATAGGGTAAGGTGGAGAAATATTACATTAACAACTTACACTACCTATACATATACTGTACATTCCTAGTAGATGCAGATATATATCCCCTACATGTATTAGTACAGTTTCCTATATGTAACCTTAGGAATGTTGATGATGGGGATGTTACTGCTACATTAATATACATTCCATTTTTATTCATATATGTTCATATCTGGCTGTGTTCAGGCGCACAGTATACCTTTATTCCAGACTTATTACAGCTTTCTTGGTAGCTTCAAACTGTCTTTCTCACACTCTCTCACTTATTTTATATTTACATTTCAGAATGGTACTTAATTCTAGGCTTTCTTACTGGGTTACAATAATCCTTTCCAGCTGACTCGCTTATTTCATATGGCAGAATTTACAAGGATGTATTCGATACTTGTCTATCCTTTGTTGATTGATTACCACTCATTTTCAGGCTAAAGCAGTTATCTGATATTATAGTACAAGTGGAAACTCTATTTGAGACTTGTTTAATCTTTATTACTGGATTGCAATACACTCTGCATCACTTATCTAATCTTACAATACTAGCAGAATCTTTATTCTAGGCTTATTTCACCTTTATTATTGGGTTACAACAATGAACTCTTTTACAATCTGTCTCACTTATATTCTTTAACAATACCAGCTAAATAATTACTAACCTGCCTGGTGGCGCAACCTCAGCAGCCTATCAGCATAGGCTCGCCGATTCACGGAATGGACACCTGCAGCTGTAATATAAATGAAGGAATATTGGAACATACCTCTCCATACTATAGGCTAGGATAGTATTTCTTACATACATAATTACATGGATACTTAGTAGTGGGGCATTGGGCATTTGGCGGGCCTCCTGGATCCAACGGTTCAGTTGGTCCTCCTTACGTTGCTTCAGGTCCGCATGGTGATGGACCTGTTCACCAGTCCTTGGAATGCCTGTGGCACTGGTGAGATCATGTGCCAACCGGTTCCACGCCTTTGCCTTGTACGCACCCCATTGAACCTGGCCCTGCATGAGTTGTGCTTCACGATCATGGACTAGGAGCCAAACCATATATTTTGACTCCTCAGCACCCCACATTTGTGCTCTAAAGCGATTTCCCTCTCCTGCACCTGCCATCCTGACTGCAAATGGGTACCACAATCAGTTATGGTGTGTATTCCCGCCTATGGGGTTATATATGCCGGTTTTCCCCGCACTTATCTCTGATTGGCCATTTTGGATATTTATCAGCTTAAAGCAAACCTGCTTTGTCACGGTTCTATTTCCATTCATTCCTATATATATGCTAATACTGTATTTCTCAGTACAACTGTCATGGCTTAGTGGTTCAGTACATTGACTATGGTGCACAATATCCCGGGTTTGACCTTTGGCATTCCTTTTTTACTACTGTCTAGACAGGCTAGGAGGTGTGTCTGTGTAAAGGTGGCTTTGATACACCTTGCCCAATGTTGCCCGTCGGTAAGCTGGTTGGCGCGCTGCACAGCTCCGCGCAAACGGCTTACGCTGGGTAACGCATTATTTAGCTCTGAGCAGTCATATTACGCTGGGTGAATCGCTGCTGAGCTACGGGCACTCATATTAAGCTTGTTAAAGTGCAGCTCATCTCCAGGCACTCATATGCAGCTTATTAAAGCGCTGCTCACCTACGGGCACTCAAATGCAGCTTGTTAAGTGCTGCTCACCTACGGGCACTCAAATGCAGCTTGTTAAAACGTTGCTCAGCTATGGGCAATTATAACCCTTTTTTATAAATTATTCTGTAGGATTTCTTCACAAGTACATGGCCCATTTCATTACATTTTACTTAAATTATAGTTTTATATATATTTATATATATATATATATATATATATGTCAGGGGATTGTTTCATACTTATTTAAATAAAAATGGTGCATGATGTTGTGGGGGCTCGAACCGTGACTACCTCCTCTTTGGCCAATGTCTCTGCCGCTACGCTATTGCTACTTGGCTTAATTTGCATATGTAGATCTTATATGTTTTTGAATGTCATATCTGCTAACTGTGGCTGAGCGAAGGGCATAACCGCGCAAACGAGCGCAATTGCGGACAAACATTTTTGAAATTATAAAAAAAAAAAATTAAACTGCTATTTTTACGTTTTACACATTTTTCAGTAGGGTTTTGTCTCTGGGGATGTGTGGTGTTGTGTTTCTTGACATTTCTAAGGACTCGCTCGTGGTGTTTACTTTCAGGCCTCTGACTCTTCTGGGGGCACGTCCCTTTGCAGTACTTGGCATTCGGACACGCCCCCTACTTTCCTACATGGACCGTGTTAGCCTAGGGTATGATTCGGCATGCCCTCATGAATATGCATGGCATGCTGACGCCATACCGTTCAACTGCAGCCTCCGAGTAAGACATATTAAGTCTTACACGGAGGTTTCGTGAATCCAGCCCATTAAGTTTGTGTCAGTTTTTCAATAATTGTTGCATGGATAATAGTATAGCGAACAAAAAGATGCCCAATGCAGAGAGAAAGAACACTTTTAATTCCAAAAAACAAATAAAAACAGGTAAGCGTTTTCACGATTGCTAGCTTCTTCAGACCTTAACAAACAGTATGAAAAAGCAGGCCTTTAAATACAAAAACTTCCAGTTTATTAAAACCAATTAAAACTGTTAGGTGTTAACACTTATCAGTGAACTAAGCCTCTCTTCTTTAGGAAAGTCTTTAAAGCAACAGCACTATTCAAACCAGGTGGCACATATGCTTTAAAGTTGACAATCCATTTTAACTCGGCAAATTCAGTCTCATTACACAAATCCCCTTCCCTTAAACTTTCATTTAATTTCTGTAGTACCAAGAACTTAAAGCTGTAACTCGTACCAGCTTCAGATACATGTTTCGGTAATGCATTTGTTTTATTATTTCGTATATCACTCTGATGCTGCAGAATCCTGTCCTTAAACATACAGTTTGTCTTTCCTGTGTAATATGAAACACATACATTACACTTGGCCATATTGACCAAATTTTTTGTACAACAATCTGCATAAAGGGACAGATGCATAGGTTCCATACTTAATAGATGCATAATCAAGTGTGTAGACCATATATAACTGCATGCCTTGCAAGACCGGCATTAAGGAGTGCCCTTACGCTGGGAAGTGAGGTGCCTATATAGTTCAGTGTGTGTATAACTGAGTCGCTGTTTTAAGTTCTTGGTATTTTTTAAAACAAAACGTAGGAAATTGTTCTATATGTTCACTGACAGAGGGATCAGTCAACAGGATAGACCAATTTTTCTTTATGACTTCACACCACGTTATTAACCTCTGCTGAATTGGTCAAACAGACCCTATTTATACCCTTGTTGCTGTTAGCCTCTGTGTCCCTCACTGTACTTGAGGAGCTGTCAGAGAAGTAAGGTTTTTCTTTGACACCAACCGATGTATTCAGTTCTCTAATTTCTTTATCTATCTCACTGCCCTTATAGCCCCTTTTCAATAGATCTGCCTTTAGCACTGTTAAAGCTTGCTCTAAAGAGTCAGCATTAGTATGCAATCTCATGCACCTAAGAAAAACTGATTTTAACCACGTTCCTAGTAACGTGGGATGGATGCATACTACAACGATGTAAGATGCTATTTTTCCTGCATGGTTTCCTATACATTTTAGTGGACATGTTACCTAACATATCTTTACTCACAGTAATGTCTAAAAAATCAATTATGTCAGCAGAGTAGTGCAGAGAAAAAGACAAATAATTACTTGAAGTCTCTAACATGTCCACAAAGGCTTGAACCTCATCCATAGTACCATCTCAAACAAAAAAGATGTCATCCACAAATCGCTTATAAAACATGACGTGTTTTATATAGATCTTTGCTGAAGACGCATTCTAGTTCCCAATTGGCTAAAACTAAGTTTGCATACGTGTTGGCACATGCTGTGTCCATTGCTACCCCTACAACTTGTAGAAAGTATTCTGACTCAAAGAGAAACAAATTGTTCTCTAATATCAGCTCTAGCAGGGCACAGATCATGATAAACTTAGAGTTAGAGAATCCACCTTCTTTAATCAAGAATCACCTTACCTGCTCAATCCCGTCCTCATTGGGTATCGCAGTCAACAGTGATATCGCAGCTAGAGTAACAAACAACATTCTTTTGATGTCATTACTAGATCTACTCCTAGCCCAATTGTATAAATGCTCTAGAAACTGTTTGCTATCTCTCAAAATTGTGTCAGCTTTGCCCAGTACACCTCTCAAGTTATTTGTCGACATATATCGACATTGGTTCAGTGAGCCACCCCCTTCCTGAAACTATGGGGCGATAGGGAGGATCCTTGGTGTCTTTGTGCACTTTTGGCAATCCCTAGATCTGTGGTATAGTGGGGTGCTCTACAGAAAAATAAGTGTAGAGAGAATAGTCTATCTGCTCTGTCATTAATAAATCATACAAAATAAATTCAGCCTGTTAATTATACCATTAACTTGAAATTTCTGCAATAACACATATACTGTATTGTTATACAACATATCATGCATTTTGTCCAGATAGACAGACTTATCCAACACTACAACTCCACCTCCTTTGTCGGCTGGTCTAATAACTAGGTGCTCTGCTCTAACCAATTGATTTAATGCCTCATGCTCATTAGGTGTTAGATTAAAAAAACTTTTATTATTTTTGTCATTAAAGGACCTTCTTAAGTCATCCTCACATAACTTAACAAAATACTCCATAGCTGGAGAGTTAACTGGTGTAAATGTGCTAGGTTTCTTCAAAGTGCTGCAGACTCCAGTATCACTACCTAGAAAAATAGCCTTCAACATAATATTCCTGGCAAACACTTTAAGATCTAAAATAGTCTCCACAAGTTCAATTTTCGTAGCAGGTATAAAAGAAAGACCTTTGTTCAACACAGCTAGCTGTTCTATTGTGAGCTCACTAGATGACAAGTTAAAAACCAAATTATTCACTTCCGACTGCGTGTCATGGGGGCTTTGGAGTAAGTCGGAGGGTCTGACTGCATCCTGCCTCTCCTTCTGCAACTCCTTGACCTCCCTATACGTTTGTCCTGCCTGATGGGTAGTGCTTTTTCCAAAAAAAGTGCAGACTTCGAGTTAGTATTCTTATTGGGGACAGAGCTCTTTTCCAAACAAATATTGGGAATTTTAGGTCTAACTACAGAGTCTAAACACTTCGTATTAACCACATCTAGAGCACAGCCTGAATCACATAATACAGAATAGTTAGATAGATGTACATCAATACCATCCCTTATATCAACCACAGATAAAGAAACTACATCTGAACTGTTAGCAGCTTGTAAACTAGTAGCAACAGACAAGCCCATACCTGTTCCTTCACTTACAGAGGCTAAAGATACATTAACAGATGAAAACTCATCGGGTTTGTCCTGATCTGAGTGAGCTTTAAATACAGTACTATCCTTAGCCACAGCAGGCAAAGCATCAGTACTTACAGTTCTATTAGGTGAATAACCACCTATAGAGATACAGTCAGAATAAACAGTGCGTTCAATGGTTGTAAAAGTTCCAGATACATCCAAAGGTTCATTCAGTGCCTTTAAATCCACTCGCGAGCTTTCTGTACTTACATGTTTAGTCGCAGGTGTTTTTTGGTGAAGGATGACATCACCTTTTCCCACAACAGGTTTCTGAACATTTAACACAGTCTACAGCTCATTGTGCATTACCAACTACTCCATTAACGGCTCTGGGTGTCACCGTTGTGGTACGTTGATCTAGCAATGACGTACTTCTTGTAGGGGCATTCGGCAGAGTATACCTCGGCCAGGAGAACACATTACCATCCCTGAAGTCCACAGAGTCCCTGCGGAGCTTCTTAATCTTCTCTTTCTCTAATTTTCTCTCATAAAGAGAGACATTAAGTAATAAGTCATCCAATAGCTGCTCAAACTGCTCTCCTTTAAACGTGCTCATCAGATGGGAAGTCAAATCGATTTCTTGTGATAAGGTATCCTCTTCAAGGTGAAAATAGTCATTAAGTAGTGCCATATAGTCCAGACTTAGTTGCAAGTTAAGAGTTTGCCATCTTTTAAGCAATTCAGGCAAACTATCACCATATGATGGTATTTTTAGTACCCGTAGCCCTCTAGGGACTATTTGATGGAATATAGCTGCTTCAAAATGAAAGCGCTGCCAGAGCCGACGCTTATGCTTAAACAGCTTATCCTTTAGTACTCTCAAAGCCTTTTTAAAAGCTTGTACTTCATTATAGTCAATACTATTAGGTGCAACATCCTCATCACTAAAAGACACCAATCAGGGGATTAGCATGGACAGCCATCCCTACAGTACCTTTAGTATTGACATCCACTGTTTTCTCCTTATACACCGACATATTCAGTCCAGATGCACATCTCAAATCCAAATCAGTACTCTCAGCCATGACTCCACTGGCAAACAAAAAACAATAACTGCAGCAAAGGAACGTAGTGGAATCTAGGATATCCAAAAACAAAGCCCAGCAAACAAAAAGATGCCCAATGCTGAGAGTAAGAACACTTTTAATTTCAAAAAACAAATAAGGGGTGGGAGGTTAGCATAATGGTTAAGGTGTTTACCTTACATTCACAAGGTGCAGGGTTTGATTCTCACTGGTGGTAATTGGCTAGGCTTAAAATAGCCCACAAGGGTAGTTAGCCTAGTACTAACCTATGAACTTATGAACAACCTATAAAAACAGGCAAGCGCTTTCACGATTGCTCGCTTCTTCAGACCTTAAACAGTATGAAAAAACAAGCCTTTAAATACAAAAACTTCCAGTTAATTAAAACCAATTAAAACTGTTGGGTGTTAACACTCATCAGTGAACTAAGCCTCTCTTCTTTAGGAGAGGTGTTAAAGCAAAGCAACAGCACTATTCAAACCAGGTGGCACATATGCTTTAAAGCTGACGCTCCATTTTAACTCAGCAAATTCAGTCTCAAATCCCCTTCCCTTAAACTTTCATTTAATTTCTGTAGTACCAAGAACTTAAAGCTGTGACTCATACCAGCTTCAGATACATGTTTCGGTAATGCATTTGTTAATTTATTATTTCGTATATCACTTTGATGCTGCAGAATCCTGTCCTTAAACATACAATTTGTCTTTCCTATGTAATATGAATCACATACATTACACTTAGCCATATAGACCAAATTTTTTGTACAACAATCTGCATAAAAGGACAGTTGCATAGGTTCCATACTTAATGGATGCATAATCAAGTGTGTAGACCATATATAACTGCATGCCTTGCAAGACCGGCATGCATGAGTGCCCTTACGCTGGGAGGTGAGGTGCCTATATGGTTCAGTGTGTGTGTGTATAACAGAGTCGCTGTTTTAATCAATTGGTTAGAGCAGAGCACCTAGTTATTAGACCAGCCGACAAAGGAGGTGGAGTTGTAGTGTTGGATAAGTCTGTCTATCCGGACAAAATGCATGATATGTTGTATGACAATACAGTCTATGTTTTATTGCAGAAATTTCAAGTTAATGGTATAATTAACAGGCTGAATTTCTTTTGTATGATTTATTAATGACAGAGCAGATAGACTATTCTCATTTTTCTGTAGAGCACCCCACTATACCACAGATCTATGGATTGCCAAAAGTGCACAAAGACACCAAGGATCCTCCCTATCACCCCATAGTTTTGGGAAGGGGATGGCTCACTGAGCCAATGTCGATTATATGTCGACAAACAACTGAGAGGTGTATTGGGCAAAGTTGACACAATTTTGAGAGTTAGTAAACAGTTTCTAGACCATTTATACAATTGGGCTAGGAGTAGATCTAGTAATGACATCAAAAGAATGTTGTTTGTTACTCTAGATGTGAAATCACTGTTTACTGCGATACCCAATCAGGATGGGATTGAGCGGGTAAGGCGATTCTTGATTAAAGAAGGTGGCTTCTCTAACTCTAAGGTTAGCATGATCTGTGCCCTGCTAGAGCTGATATTAGAGAATAATTTGTTTCTCTTTAAGTCAGAATACTTTGTGCAAGTTGTAGGGGTAGCAATGGACACAGCGTGTGCCAACACATATGCAAACTTGGTTTTAGCCAATTGGGAGCTAGAATGTATCTTCAAAGATCTATATAAAACACGTCATGTTTTATAAGCAATTTGTGGATGACATCTTTTTTGTTTGGGATGGTACTATGGATGAGGTTCAAGCCTTTGTGGGCATGTTAGAGACTTCAACTAATTATTTGTCTTTTTCTCTGCACTACTCTGTTGACATCATTGATTATTTAGACATTACTGTGAGCAAAGATATGTTAGGTAACGTGTCCACTAAAATGTATAGGAAACCACAAAAGAAAAATAACATCTTACATCGTTCTAGTATGCATCCATCCCACATTACTAGGAACGTGGTTAAAAATCAGGTTCTTAGGTGCATGAGATTGCATACTAATGCTGACTGTTTAGAGCAAGCTTTAAGGGTGCTAAAGGCAGATCTATTGAAGAGGGGCTATAAGGGCAGTGAGATAGATAAGGAAATTAGAGAACTGAATACATCGGCTGGTGTTAACGTAAAATCTTACTTCTCTGACAGCTCCTCAACTACAGTGAGGACACAGAGGCTAACAGCAACAAGGGTGTAAATAGGGTCTGTTTGACCTATTCAGCAAAGGTTAATAAAGTGTGTGAAGTCATAAAGAAAAATTGGTCTATCCTGTTGACTGATCCCTCTGTCAGTAAACACATAGAACAATTTCGTAAGTTTTGTTTTAAAAATACCAAGAACTTAAAACAGTGACTCTGTTATACACACACTGAACCATATAGGCACCTCACCTCCCAGCGTAAGGGCACTCGTGCATGCCGGTCTTGCAAGGCATGCAGTTATATATGGTCTACACACTTGATTATGCATCCATTAAGTATGGAACCTATGCATTTGTCCTTTTATGCAGATTGTTGTACAAAACATTTGGTCTATATGGCTAAGTTTAATGTATGTGATTCATATTGCATAGGAAAGACAAATCGTATGTTTAAGGACAGGATTCTGCAGCATCAAAGTGATATACGAAATAATAAATTAACAAATGCATTAGCGAAACATGTATCTGAAGCTGGTATGAGTCACAGCTTTAAGTTCTTGGTACTACAGAAATTAAATGAACGTTTAAGGGAAGGGGATTTGAGACTGAATTTGCTGAGTTAAAATGGAGTGTCAACTTTAAAGCATATGTGCCACCTGGTTTGAATAATGCTGTTGCTTTGCTTTAACGCCTCTCCTAAAGAAGGGAGGCTTAATTCATTGATAAGTGTTAACACCCAACAGTTTTAAATGGTTTTAATTAACTGGAAGTTTTTGTATTTAAAGGCCTGTTTTTTCATACTGTTAGTTAAGGTCTGAAGAAGCGAGCAATAGTGAAAGCGCTTACCTGTTTTTATTTGTTTTTATCTGTTTTTTGGAATTAAAAGTTTTCTTACTCTCAGCATTGGGCATCTTTTTGTTTGCTGGACTTTGTTTTTGGATATCCTAGATTCCACTACGTTCTTTTGCTGCAGTGCATGGATAATAGTATCAGATGCACTGGCCAGGTGAAGATGAGTAGTATTCAGAGTGCCTACCATCCGTAATTTCTGTATCCTTTTCATAGAAGCTTGTTAGGTTCAGGAGGCAGGACCTGACCTTCACAAAAGCAAACTGAGTGGAGTCTAGTTTGGTTAAGTCGTCTAAGTCAATATAAGTGAGTTCTGCAGTGATGTGTTCGATCTGATGGTCCTGTAATTACCTGGGTCTGTATAGGACAGCACACTGCCTGGCTGCAGTTGAACAGTGTAAGTAGTGGCTTGGGTAATGCATACATGGCACAGATGAGAATCTGGTGCCATGGAAGTATTATTTTTTAGCCAGACTTGTTTCAAGGTGATTTTGTGGGGTAGCTTAGTTTTCAGGGATATTGGAGGGAACGATGTGGGTAGGTGGAGTAAAATTAACACTAAATTTATCTGCTGATATATTGGCTATATCCTTGGGATCAGTGTGTGTGATGTAATCATGAATGATGTCATTGCATTTTTTGATATTAGTCCATAATTTTCTGATATAGCTAAAGAAAGACTTGTTCCCTTTGGTGTCTGTGGCAGACTTAAGTTCATATTCTGCTTTGCATTTTCTAAAAGTCCTCTTAAGTTGACAAATATGGAAACTCCACCACAGTTGCCATTGTGTAGGAAAGTATGAAATGCACAAAACCAAGGTAGAGAGAGACTACTCTTTTTATGTTAAGTGTCAGTCAATCTGTAACTATGGATGTTTTTCCATTGCAGGAGTGCATAAAGATCAGACAGTTTATTGTTTAGACTTCTTGCATTCCGATGTCAATTAGACTTTATGTTGTGCTGTACAAATATCCAAGGACAAGCACAACAAGTATATATGTTGGCTGATTACATTTTTCTCCTATGCATGAGGGCCAGCGGTGCCAAACCAGGATGAATTTGCAGTTAGACATCCATTCATCTAAATTGCATTTGACTAGAGTCAGAAAAGTGCCCTTCTTTATGTGGAGTGGAAGATGGTAACATACAAGTGGTATTCTCTGTGATATATGCCTATCCTTCCAGCATGTTTATTTACTTACAAAAGAGATTTAGGTCTCATGAGTGGGTTTTTATGATACCTTTGGACTTGTAAATGTATAATGGGTCTGATAGAAGAGGGTCTGTTGAGGTTCCATATGCAAGGCAGAGGTCACCTTTAAGTATGATACTATGATACCGAGAAGAGAGATGAAGCTTTGAGTTAGTTTGTGTAGCTTTTTTTTTTTAATAAGAAAGCATTCTGTTGTGACAATTTTGACAGGTACATACTTAGAGGCATTACACATGCCGATTGGCCTGAGTGCCAAGTACAGTAGAACAATTATTTCCCTGGATCAGAGTGCTGTATCCTTAGGCATAAGATGAGCAATGAAATAAGGATTTCCTTACAGTAGTGGAGATGTGGTGATACAGGTTTCCAAATCTCAAACTATGGGATCAGTTTTCGAGGGCACATTTCAATATGATAATTACAAGGGGAATCATGCTTGCAGAAGAATGCAGTTTTACATTTCTTGGCATTTTGTTTTAAACCATGGTTTTGACACCACGTGTTGTTTTGGACAGGTGTGTGTATCGGTGTCCTCTAGGGAGTTTATGATGGCACCAAATTTGCATTCATCTGTAGACTTTGGCCATCCACAACTACTTAACACTAGCTTTGACCTCTGAGAAATAATTGCCAAGGAGGAGTGGCCCAAGGACTGAAACTGTGGGCACTCTGCTAGTGACAAGTCTTTTAGAGGAGGTAAAGCTGCTACCCCTTACTTTCTGAGTTCTATTTGTGAGCTGATTTGCTGTCTTATGATTCACAGATGGAATAAAAATCAAGCTGGAAGCATTTATCTATGATCTGAGTGTGGGATGGTGTTGATCATTTTTGGGTGGTCCAGATATGCAGTATGCACTGATTTGCCTAATATATTGCCTCGGTGACCCGGCAAACAAATGAGGTAGACAGCACCTGCTCTTGACAAATGCAAACTGTTTGGTCAAGAGTCTGTAGGTTACCTGTAAACCTAGTTATCAGCTCCATAAGGAACTTTTCCATAGTCTTATAGATGAGACCGGTACGGCTTATGGCGCTGTAATTACCGAGGACTTTGAAACCTTTTACTGTCCTCCTTTCTTCTGGTATAAAGCCTGTATTAAGGCTAATGTTTAATAGCATCTGTAGAGGGTATGACTGGTTATATTTCATGCTAACCAGTGGACAGCCTAGTATGTTATCTGGAACCATAAATGGAGTGTTTTTGGCCTTAGAATGGCTTGAGAACTTATTCTTGGGAGATTGAAAGGGGTGTGTTGGATTCAGATATTTGTTGTGAGAATATTGAAGGGGGTGAAGTTAGAGTTGAATTTGTCTGCTAGTAGATTTGCTATGTCCTCTGGGTATGAGTATCAATATATGATAATATTTAATATTAGCTCAGTGCAGTGCCGGGTATTGTTTTTGAGATGTCTAAAATTGAATCGCTAAAGGATCTGATGTTAATTTTCATTCTATCCTCAGCTGTTGGGTTCGGATCTGATTCAGCCATTACTAAAGCTCGTGGTAACCAAAATGGGTTAGGATCTGATTCAGCCATTACTAAAGCTCATGGTAACCAAAAAGCTCTTGAGCTCCTCCCTTACCCATTATGCACCAACCGCCTAACATACCCAGGTCTTGTTTGCCACTTTTAGTGAAAAGACGTGGTCAGCCTGAGCTCTCAAGCTTGTATTAAGATAAGTGATTTTTTTCTTGATAGTTTCCCTCCTTAACATATAAATCTATTCTTTTTTCTTACCCTTACACTGTCTGTATTTCTCTTACCATCACTGGTATTGTTTCAGTATAGTCTCCATTGTACATTTTAGTGTAGTTCTTCACATCATTCTTGGTATTTTTCCATTTCCTCTTTATTAAGTTAAAAAAAAAAGTTTTCTCTTTTTCTTTCTTTTTTCCTTTTTGCGAGTCATCATGTCTGACAAAGGACCTACCGGCTTCAAAATGTGTCAAAAGTGTGGGCATAAATTACCACTTTCTGATGCACACATGTTATGCGTTTTTTTGTTTACACTCTCGACACATACAAGAGGATTGTTCTATCTGTACAAATTTCAATCCTAGGGCCATAGCAGATAGGAAAAATAAACTGATATTAAAATGATTGCTACCATCTTCATTTAGAAACGTTATTGCTGTGGCTGAATCCCCCAAGACTAAGACTGACGAGACCTTGACTAAGTCCTCCAAGACCTTCCCCTTCTTCAGCTCCTTCCTCGAAGCCATCGAGGAAAAAAATCTAAATCAGATCTGAAATCCACTCAGATCCACTCCCCTCGGATCCAACAGGAAAATCTTCAGATCCAAGTTCTTCAGATCCAAAGACTCTATTGAGAGCAAACTATTCTCCAACTCTGGATTCATTGCCTTCTAGGGTTCCCTCTCCCTTTCAAGAGAGACATCATTCCAGGTCACCATCCCTTGCCTCAGCTCGTTTTTCCAGAAGTCTGAGGAAGATGTGGACAGAATGATGAAAAAATTCCTCTGGGCGCAAATACAGATGGGTGTTCTTCCGGCTTCTACCCTTTCAGGTCAGGGAGTCCGTCCATCTGTTACACCACCATTATCTGCTCCTTTTTTGATTACAGTTGTTTGAGTCCCTGGATCTGAACCTTCTGGGTCTGTCTGGCTCTGTTCCAAAGATACTATTATCTTTGGATCCGAAGACTACTGTGAGTGCACTGGCTCTGACTTCTTCAGATCCGGATGACTCTTAGAGCCAAAGCTGATTTGTCAGGTCCGAGGTGTTGGAGTTGACTCTGAGGTTTTCAGAGCTGTCTCTACCCATTGGATCTGCGATACTGGATAGCTTGGCTCAGACTTCTGCCTCGGGAAGGTTGCTCTTGGAGTGGATGGAAGCAGTGATCTAGAAGCCTGCCTTCTCTGAACCATTGTCTTCCTTCTCTCTGGGACAATCTGACTTTGAGGTACTGGAGAGTGTTTTCTGTTCAGACAGGATGGAAGGCTCCAGCCCCTTTGTATCTCCAATTTAGTTCCCAGATGTCTGCGCTTAGAGCCACACCATTCTACACCACAGGGACAGCCAGTTCAAGGCATCCAGGCCACCCAACAGGGTCTCAGAAATCTCTTCCGACACTTAACCTGCACATCCCACCAAGGAAGTCCCTTGGAAGATGGAAGTGCAAGAGGAGGCACTTGGATTCTCCACAAGAGTTGGTCTCTGAGGGTACTGATTTCGATGGAGAAGCATCCCCATGATAACCTTTAGAAGACCTCTCATTTGGAGACATTCTCACGATCCTTAAATAGAAAGTTGTTTGGTCCTCCAGCAACCCTTTACCAAAGGAATCAGTATTTTTGAAAGCTTTCAGAGCTGGCCTGTCTACCTCCTGGGTTACTCTGCCCATCGATGAGCTCATTGATTTGGTCTCAAGGCGAGCCTGGAAGGAACCTAACTCAGATGAACCAGTCCCTAAGAGGCCAGATTGGATTCTGTCTCTACCTGTCGGGAAGGAATTCTGGAGTAAGGGGGTGCCCGTTGATTCCATGGTTGTGGTGGTGGCCGCCAAGAAGGAATGTTCTGAACAAAGTTCATCCTCCTAACAGTGAGTCTAGGGCAATGCACAGATTTGGGAAGTGTGTTTATACATCAGTGACCTTTGCTGTTATGTTGCTAAAATATTTGGCACATTTTACTAGGCTACAATGGGACTTGATCAAGGAACTTTCAAAATCCCTTTGAAGGACCATTATAATCTTCTGTGGTCTCTCAGTTGGCTACCCTCCAGTCCATTTCAAATTCATCCATGAAGCTTATCTTGCACTTAGCTGAAGCTGCCTCAAGGGCAGCGGGTTCAGGCATATCCATTAGGAGGCATGCCTGGATGCATTTATGTGATTTTGCGGAACCTTTCAAGTCCTCGTTCATCAATGCAGCTTTTGACAACATTTCATTGCTTGACCCAAAAAGGGCACACACTACAGGTGTGGAAAGGATGAAAAGACCCTCTCTGCAGTGGGCATACATTTTTTGACCCCCTCAAAGATCCTTTTCTAGGAATCAACTAGGTGGATGAAAAATGTGGTTCAGGAAGTCCCAGGGTCCTTTCCAGAATTCAAGTGGAGATGGCTCCTCCACAGGCAGAGGGGGGAACTCAAAATTATGACACCCACAAGGCACTGGAAGCCCGCAAAACCAAAGGTCCAGAGGTTATTTTTCTGACAGATCCTATCACCACTCCTGAAAGGAGTCTCAGTTGTCTCCCTCTGGAGGCAATCTGGGGTCAACTATCCCTGCACCGGAGATCCTGGCTAAATTTAACAAGAGATACTTGGGTGCAGAGGGTTATTTTTCAGACATTATGTGATTCCCTTTTTTCTTTCACCTCCAACTGTATGCAAAATTCCCAATTTTTCCACCCAGTCAGAGGAAAGAAGCAGCACTAGAAATACAGAAGCTGCTAGAAGAAAGAGTTATCCAAGAGGGTCCTGCCAGACCAGATAGAATGCGGAACTTACTCAAGATTCTTTTTAATGCCAAAGAAAACGGGACTGGAGACCAGTTTTCGATCTCAGCTTCTTGAGCAAGTCAGTTTGACGTACAAAGTTTCAGATGGTCACGGTTCAGTCCATTCTACCCTTAGAATGCATGCTATCACATAAAGATGAACAGACAGTCCAGAAGCTATTTATGCTTCTGGCTGGGAGCCATTCATTATCAGTTCAGATCACTGCCCTTTGGCCTCTCTACAGCCCCAGGCAGTTCACCAAATGCATGGCAGTGATAGCAGCTCACTTAAGATTGCAGCGATTCCGCATGTTTCCATATCTAGACGACTGGCTCATCACTTCCTCGATTAAACATCTACTATTATCAGTGAGAGATCAGGTTATCCAGACTTGTGCTTATCTAGGGATAGCCATAAATTACAAGAAGTCACAGTTGCAACCAACTCGAACCTTAAAATTCACAGGAGCAGTCTTCAACACAACATAATTAACAGCTTCTCTTCCTCTCAAGAGTGCAGACTATCATATTCCAGGTCAGGAAAATAATTTGCAGTACCAAAAATTCAATCCTCTTAATTCTTCAAGCCTTGGTGTCAATATCAGCTGCCATCATCTTGGTCCCTCTAGCAAGATTTCACATGAGAATTCTCTAGTGGATGTTAGAAACACCATGGTCGATTGTTACACTCAGGCATGCATGAAATACCTTTGGTGGTAGATTCAGTCATTTCAGTTTCTACACGGTCATCCTTCCATTCTTCCTCAACCCAAGGCCATAGTGACCATGGGCACTTCCCAAATTTGGGGGTGGGGGGCTGTTCCTGGGGAAAACAGTCCAAGGCACTTGGTCCCCCAAAGAGGCCAATTTGCATATCAATTTTCTAGAGATGAGAGCAGTGGTCTTAGCATTGCAGGCCTTCCAAGATGCTCTCCCTTTAGGGCCAATTGTAATTCAAACAGACAGTATGTCAGTAGTTTGGTACATCTACAAGCAAGGAGGAACCAAATCTTACCCCTTGTGTTGAGAAGCACTCAGAGTGCAGCAATGGGCGAACTTATCCAACTGCTTTCTGACAATGCACATTCCAGGGAAGTCGTGTGATAGCAGACAAAATGAGCAGGTAATTTCTTCTACCTCACATGTGGTCTCTTCACAAGAAAGTGACAGATATTATTTTCTGTCAGTGGGGCCAGCCTTGCTGGCTACCTTTTTGCTTCTCCACTAAACAACAAATGTAGCAGCTATTTTGTCCTATTCCCCTCTCTGGGGGACTCTCTGAGGCATGCTGTACTCCACAATTGTCCGCTCTGTCTGTTTTACTGTTACCCACCTGTTACCCTAATTCCAAAATTCCTGCAGAAAGCTGCCAAGTTAAAGAGCAAGGTCATCCTCACTGCACCTGACTGGCCTCAACGGATTTGGTTCCCCCCTCCTCTGGTCTCACCTGCTTTACCAACCTTGGATTCTGGATCTGGTTCCAGACCTCCTGTCTCACCTGACAGGTATAAGCCATCTGGATATCTCAAACCTCAAGCTGACAGCATGGTTTCTCCAATTCCATTAATAGCCAGACAACCAATGCTCTCTTCCCCTTTTTATCCTATTCTTTTGTCTTTCCATAAGCCTTCTGCAAGAAAACTTTACACAAGTAAATGAAAAGGTTTGTTTGCTGGGAACAACAAAAACACATTGAACCCTTCTCAGCTCCTGTATATAGTGTACCTGAATTTTTGGCAACAATTATTAATGAGGGATTTAGCTCCTCAGCAATTAAAGTTCAGTTATTAGCAATCTCTAATTTTCATGGTGGATTTGAAAATTCTTCTGTGGCCTCTTCTAAACTTTAAGCATTTTTGAGGGGCACTCTCCTGCTCAAGACCCCCGTATAAAGCTCCTACTTCTCCATGGGATTTGAGTTTGGTACTGCAGACCTTAAATCGTTCTTCTTTTGAACCAGCAGATAAATGCAGTCTTAAGTTTCTAACCTGGAAAATTATTTTTGTAGTGGACATTACCTCGGCTAGAAGAATTTCAGAACTTCAAGCATTGTCCTCTAAACCTTCCTACTTGATCTTTCATAAGGATAGGGTCACATTATGTACCAGTGGTTCTTTTGTTAGAATCCAGTATCAATCCATCCATTAATTTGCCAGCTTTCTTTCCTAAGTTTGAAAACAAAGGAGAGTATATGTTGCATCTATTAGATGTTCACAGACAATTACATTTTTACTGACATAGAACAAAAGAAATTTGAAAAACAGATTATTTATGTCCTTTGCAGATGCCAGATTGTGGAAAACAGTTGCAAGGGTAACCCTTAGCCAGATGGCTGATGTATTGCATATCATTCATCTACAGCAAGTTGGGTGTAAACTTACTAAGACCTTTAAGAGCCCATTCAACTAGTTCCATGGCAACTTCTTCAGTGCTTCTATCTAGAGCTTCATGTATGACATTTGTGCAGCCCTCATACTTGTATCACTAATTGCAAACAAGGGGAAGAGCAGACTTTGACCCAACAGTGCTCAGGAATATTCATCCTTAGAGTCCACCTGGGATTTCAGATAGCTGGGGACTCTCCCAACAGTTGAGGATAGAATGAAAATTGACCTAATCAGATAAACTTATGCACTTACCATAGCATTCCATCTGTGTTGTCTGTTTTCATTCTTCCTCAACTGTTTAGTTCAGATCCAGTCCTTGGATCCGACTCTAACAGTTGAGGAAGAGTGAAAATGGACAGCACAGATGGAACTTATGGTAAGTATGTAACTTTTTTTGTGATTATCTTTTACCTGGGTGGCTATTTTTATGTCATGTATGGCTTTGGTTGTTTTGATTAGGATCCATAGTTACTACTTTTAGCAAGAGCGTTTTTGCTTCTTGAGAGTTAGATTCATTTTTGTGCTGAGTTTATTTTTATTTATTATTTTTTTTACTGTAGAGCCAATTTATACTAGGGTTCTACCAGAAGGGGTTATTTTTTAATTTGTCCAGTGCTCTGTGTGGTGGGGAAAAAAGCACTTTACTGTATCTGTGTTAAGCTGATCTACCTGTCAACTGTTCTAGATCCAGGCTCTTTTATAGAGGAACAAGAAAAGGATGTTCCTTCTATTACTACACCAACCAGGTGGCCAGATGCACACAACACATCCCCCCTCCCTGCTGCCAAGCCATCCAGGTCCCATTTCTGTGCCATGCTCCTGGCCTTCCTCCCTTTTATTAAAAAAATAAATAAATGAGAATTTAGCCTTATAAATTGTAGCAAACCGCTTATTACAAATGTAAACATTTGCTGTATTTTATACCCTGCTTGCACGGGTCTATATTATATCCTCGAACGCTTAAAAAAGCGAACGCTGGTTGATCAAACTTATTTTCACGAAACTGCAAAATATCGAAGCAGCAGAAACTCAAATTTTTTCCTAGGGAAAGAATTCGGTTGTCCATTTCTGTTGCTTCGGTATTTTCAGTGTTATGGTGGAAAGTTACCGGTCGGATTCAGGTAAGTGTGCGATTGTGTGGATGTGAGTGTTAGGGTGATTTAGGTGAGTTAGGGTTAGGGCTCGGGTTAGGTGTGTGTGCAATTGAGTGGACATGAGGGTTAGGGCGGATTTAAGTGAGTTAGGGTTAGGGAGCTGGTGAGGTGAGTGTGCGATAGTGTGATGGACCTTAAGGTTAGGGTTTGGGTTAAGGTAAGTGGGTAGTTACTGGTGTGTGCATAGTTTAGTGTAGGGCTAGGTATCAGATTTCTGTTTGTTTGGTGTGCTTGTGTTGTGTGTATGGGTTTTGGATCAGCGATTTTTTTCCTTGGGAAAAAAAATCGCTGATCTGACAGTTCGAGATTGTAAGCTTTCGCTTAAATTAGGTCGATCAATCAGCGTTCGCTTTTTTTAAGCGTTCAATGATATAATATAGACCCGCTTGCACGGAGTGCTACAGCACCCAAGTATTAGTTAAAAAAAAAAGATCTTGTTATAAATTGTAGCAAACTGCTTGCCACAAATGTAGCAAACACTTGGTACAGGTTATACCCTGTCTGCATGAATCACTCGGATTTTAATTTAAAAAAAAAATTGTTTCTAACTTTTAAACTATACCAAACTGTTTGTCTCAACATAACAAACAGTTGCTGCAGTTTAGACCACACATGGAGTGCTACGGCACTGAGGTTTGACTGCAGATGCAGTACTGAATTTTAAGTCAGTATTGCATTAAATATTGGCATTGTTTGACTGTGCCCCCAACACTTTGCTCCCAGGGCAGTTGCCCCTCTTGCCTCGCCTAGCTATGGCTAAGCTGTTTACATGTACATAGATTTTAGCCATAATAGATTTTGCATAGTCATTGGAATTGTCATGGTGGAAGGGGCTTTTAATTTAGCCAAATCACTCAGTTTTAGTAGATTAGCCTTTGCATAGTATTTGCATGCTTAGGTATTGTAAGATGCTTAAGGTTACAGTCTTACATTGAATGTCACTGACTTGTACCACAGTTGGTGGCAGAATTGCCCCATATTAGTAAGGAGCAAGTCCAAGATTTTACTGTTTTTTTTGGGGTACAGACTAATTGGTTCAGAGAGTTTGTATTGATGAAGTCCAGAAATCTCTGGGTATAAATGTGTGAGGTTGTGTAAGTCTCCCAGTTTGTAGAGGGATAGTTGAAGTGGCCCAGGAGATTGGTGTTTTGCTTAATACAGATGAGTTCCATACTGATTAGGTATGAGACAAGGGGAACATAGAAGGTGTCTTGTAGTTAGCTGTTATATGATAAGAGGTTTTATATATAGTAAGTTGGGCATGGAGGAGTTAAACATCATTATCTTGTCTGACAAGTCTGGAGGTTAGATTTATTTTAGGAATTATTGAGACACTTCCATGTTTAGTGCCTTCTTTTAATGCTGTGGGCCCTTACGAGTGATGGGCAATGAAGCCCTGCATTGATGCAGCGCTTTCATTGCTCTTGAACCAGGTCTCTGTGATGGTACATGTAATGATGTTTTCCAGCATAAGTAGTATTTTTAGGGCATGGAGTTTTTGTTAAAGTTCCTACAAGTGAGCAGCAATACCATAATGTCTGCATTCTGTGTAAGCAGTTTGTAGTCTGTACCAACTCTTCTCAGGCTGATGTATAAAGTACATCATATTTAAAGGACATCAGAAGCTAAGCTATTTGTTGAAATCCGTTATCTTTTCTGCATATTTCAACATCATTTTTAGTGATGGTAGAATACTGTTCAAGGCTAGGTTTGCGTATTTTCAGGTAAATTCAAGGAAAAGAAGAAACTGCCCAGCAAAAATGTCCACGAGAAAACACTGAGCCACGCCAGAAGCAGTCCCTTTGAAGTTTAATTGTAGAATAAAAACTTAAAACGCTCCACATAGAGTACGTTTTCATAAACACACTTCCTCAGATGCAAAACACAAGTGTCTAAATACCAAACCTTTTTATACTTGAATAAAACCAATCAAGTATTGTATTCCCCTTTTACATCATTACCTTTAGGGCTCATGTCAAAATCAGTACACAGAATACAAATACATCTCTATAAAGTGTAAAAAAAAATACATTAAAAATATTATTTTTATTTATTTTTTATTTTATTTTACATTTGTTGACTGGGCTAGTCCAAGTGGATACATGTCCATTTTCAGTAGAGGCCCGGGAAGATAAGCTCCATTAAGATAAATAATTAGAACAAGCAAAAACACTGCTACTAGATACATATTTACAAGGATGAGGGTTTGTTACAGTTCTCAGTCTAAAGTATAAAAACAATTCACTACTACTGAATACATTATTACCTAATTATAGAATAGAGGTTAAGGCAATTATTGTATTAAAACAAAAGAGATATAACATTCTATCCTTCATGTGAAAAAGAGGTTACTAATATTTACATAGAGGAAGCATTTGCTTACAGTAAAAAAGCTTGATTCACAGTTAATAGTCAGAGCTAGATTTGTAATAAGGCTAAGCAAAAGCCAGGAAGAGAGGAAGTTTGATGTCATAATATATTAAAGTTTGGTTGAAGGTTTATAGAAAATTCAGCAATTGTGAGAGGAGAGGATGTGGAGTAAAAATAAGTGTGTTAGGATTAGAACATGGGCATATTAATATTCATTAAAACTTCAAACAATGTCGTCTTCCACTGCACTATTATTATCCACTTTTATTAAAAATGTTTTTAAAATGTATATAAATCCACAGAAAAATAAAACAGTAATTTAAAATAGTTTCCTGCAACTCACTCTTTCATTTGTTAATAAACAGCAACATCTTGTGGCTAAACCATTAATAACATCTTCTTTAAAAACTAAAAACATGAGTACTGTTGACACTTTGAAACTGGCGTGTTCATTCTTTAAATTGTTTGTCTTTTCAGCTTTTCCCAGTTAGGAGTCGCCACAGCGGAAATCCAGTCTGCTAATGATTGGCAGTTGATTTTTATGGTGCCGAGTTGCCAGCCCGACACCCAATCTTCAGCGAAGGCACGCCCATTCACGCATGTCTTTTGGAGGCCACTCGACCATGGGGAGGACATGCAGACTCCACACAGAAGGCACTCCAGCCGAGAATCGAACAGGGGAACCTCTTGCTGTGAGGCAACAATGCTGCCACTGTACCACCGCAGCTGTTTTCATTCTTTAAACTAAAAATACAAAAACTGAAAATAAAAATACAGGACTTAAAAATGTATTTCCAGTAGGGATAAACACAAAGTATAGACATCAAGGGTGAATGTAAAAAAAAACGTCAAAACATCTACACAGATAGTTCATAGTCTAACTGATCTTAACTTTAAAACAGGTGCCAGGGATACATTATCATTTAAGCCAAAGGGGGCTATTGGCTTCCAGAATAATTTACCAGTAAAGCTCACAGTATTATATGTGTGTCTCCCACCATCCACCTCTAATATCCATAGGGACCACCTCCAAAACAAAGAGTAAATGTTATGCTTTAAGACAGCTCATACCACTGCCTGGCCCTAAGCTCTCTACAATGGCTTCAACTCCCCCAACAACTCCTCCTATCACAGTTTTTAATATTACACTGTATTCTGTACAAACCTTCTTCCTGCCCAGCCCTCTCATCCATAGTCTCCACCTACACCTCACCTCGGACCCTTCAGACTTCTAACCAGCAACTCCTCAATGTCTACCAACCAAAGAAAAATGTAGATAAACTTCTGTATAAATGCTCAGTAGCCCAAGCCTGGAACAAACTGCCCCTACATATGCGTTCCATCACCCACCTGCCACACTTTAAAAAAAGAACTGAAATTTCATCTACTTAATACCAAAACTTGCCCCTGTCATGACCCAACTTAACCCACCTTATCCGTGTATATGTATCTAATATAATCTGCCTCCTAGTAACTGGCAAGGTGTCTACCTGTTATACAGATCAACAATACTGAAATAATTAAAATGTTACATAAGTCTGTTTATCTTGTAAATAATCCTATGTATATATTATTATGTGCATGCTTTCCATTATGTACATGCTTTCAACTTTGTATCTTAGACTTGTTTTTTAAAATTTATTTAATCCTTTGATTGTGAAATTTTTATTTTTTTACTTCTTCCACACTGTAAATTGTCTGTAACTGGGGCTTTTCTCCTCGGGTCTCCACTGAAAACGGGCCACAAGCCCATTTGGACCAACCCAGTTAACAAATGCCAATAAATAAATAAATGAGGCACTCTAAGATGTGTTTGTATAGTGCGTTGCTTGTTTTTTTATTTCTAATGTCATTCATGTGTTCATATATTCTCTGCTTTAGCATTTTTTTCTGTTTTCCCTATGTAGAATGCCGGATAGTGGGTGCATTTGGCAATATACACTACCCCTCTTGTTTCACAGTTGCTATAGTTCTTACCTACAGTACTCTTGTCCCTGGCCACCAGCGTAACACCATCACTGTGTCTAATATGCATACATTGCGGGCACCTTCCACACTTGTAGATGCCTTTCTTTCCAGACTTGTTTACACCTATTTGGTTTCTTCTCAAACAAGTCTTTACGATTACACCCTTTTCTAAAAACACACTTTAAAGGGGTATTTTGTATCCCATTCAAATCTGTCAAACTGGAGAATATGTTCCATTCATTCTCAGTCACGTGTTTAATGACAATAATGTGTGGATTTATATACATTTTAAACACATTTTTTGAATAAATTGGATAATTGTGCAGTGGAAGACAACATTGTTTGACGTTTTAATGAATATTAATATTTTTAATGCATTTTTTTTATACTTTATACAGATGTATTTGTATTTTGTATACTGATTTTGATATGAACCATTACAAAGGGACTGCTTCTGGAGTGGCTCAGTGTTTTCTTGGTTGAAGTTTGCTTATTCCAAGAGTTCCATCACATCTCCCTTTATACAGAACAGGCAGGTACAGCTCAAGAGATTTGTAGCTACATGTAGAATAACTATGTCGTGTGTAGGTGTGGTGCAAGGTCCTAAGTACTTGTATGATGTGGCAAATCTTAACACCTGCTAAGCAGAGGACTGTGACCCTCCCCTTGCACAGCCTAATGAGTGAATCATTAGTGTGTCTCACTGTAGAGTCACCTATAACAAAGATGTTGGATTGTGCAGTGGTTTTGAACTGAGTCAGTGTGACTCTTAGATGTTTGTTTCATGGTGGGTGCTGCCTGTGTTGTGTTTGTGATGTCACCAAGGGTACTTGTTTCTTAGGTTACAATTAGGAGGACTTTGTGGTTTAGGTAGGAGGTTGAAAATCTCACCCTAGAATGATGTCGGCTATTTAACCAAAACTTGTTTTAACCCCCTATATTAAATTATCACACAAGACATAGGCACACGTATATTAACAGAAAAATCATATTAACATTTTTCATATTCATACATTATACATTTATATGTTTTCTTTCTTTTTAACACTTGCTCACTTCTACATTGCATAGATTGCTTAATGCTCACCTTGTCTTAAACCCAGCTCTTACTCCTGAACATTGTTCTGCATGTGATGTTACTACAAATAACATTTGTTTCTATGTTTGCACTTTCTGTTTTTTAAAGATTCCAACTCTATTTTTGTAGCTCTTTTGTGTCCTTTACAGTACTCAGTACTTCAGTTCTAGATGGTGTAGGTTTTGATTTACATTTTCTAGTAATTTCTTTTTTGGCAGCAAATAGCATTGAATTTGGTGTACATTACTATATGTAGACAATTCAGATGTTGTGTACCAGTTCAAAAGAAGCAGTTACAGCTATTTGTTTCCGCAACATTTCTGACAGTACTCTCTAGGAAATTTCCAAAATCTACCAACTTATTACATTTCCAAAAAAACATGTTCCCAGTTACCGCTCTCTTTTCCATCACACTTCTTTTATTTGCTGTCTCCTTGAGGATGAATTCTCTGGTCTGCTTGGGATATAAAAAAAATATCTAAGCAAAAATCTCAAACAGTTAGACTTTATTGTATACTTGGGATCCACATAGATGTCCTCCCATTGTTCCTGTATAAAATGTCTTTCAGTTATTTCTTCTCAATATTGTCTAATCATCTCTGATTTATTCTTGTAATTATCATGAAATATTTTATACATCTTACTAATTATCCCTTTTTTAACAGCAGCTACTGACTCTAGTAGAGATAGTCTTTAACTGACCACTCCCCTATCCCTTTCTTGCTGCCTTTGTTTTGATATCAGTCCCTTGTAGAGAAGGTAGTCTTTAACCTGCAGTCCAAACTTTTGCTTGGCCTCATCTCACTCTGTTGTCTGTCCTGCTTCTGTTATTTGCCTCCAGTACCCTTGTTCCTTTGTTGGTGTATTCCAATAAATTCCTGCCCCCACTTGTCTATTTTATATGCCCCTGCTTGCAGTCATGTCTGTTGGCAAAATATCATTTATCCATTCTCATGTTGGCTTAGTTCTTAGAATACTTTTCTTCAACTTTATAAATATAATATTCTGTATGGATGATGTTCTACTTAAGGATCTGCATCCAAAATCCTACTCTGTCCTTATTTCTTGACCCCCCCCCCCCGTTTCTTCATCATCATCTATTTCCACTTTGATTTATAAGGTTCTGCTTGCATTATGTATACAGGCCTTAACTGCATAGCTCTAAAATATTCATTCAAATCCACTTAACACTTGCCCTCTTCTCCTTCCAAATACATTGATTCACTTCTTTATTAATTATCTTCCACAACTTCTACTCTTGTTGATAAAAATCATATTATATAAAACTTTTAGATGGCTAAAAACATTTTCACTGCTTGTATCCTACTATCTATGTCTATAATCAAGACCTTCCAGTTTCTCAATTTTTTATGTTATCTTTTTTTAGTCTCTTTCCATAGATACTTCCTACTCCACAAACACTCTAATCACCGCAAACCAGTTGTATACAAAATAGTACGAGATGACCGTAACCTTACCCCACAATACCTAAATACAGTCCTAAGCCACTGCAACTGGGAACCACTAAGAACACTAGGTTAGACCACACAGTAGAATACTGCAATACTACCTTCTCTAACATTCTTAACAGTCTTGCTCCCAGCAGAAAGATCAGAGTTAAGGCCAACCACGTACCCTGGCTAAGTAAGGACACTAGAGCCTTGCTAAAAGCCAGAGATAAAGCCTGGAAAATCTGAAAAACTGACAATAGCCCTAGCTCCAGGCAGTACTATCAACAGCTTAGAAACAAGGCAAAGGCCGAATCCAAAGTAAACAAACAAAACTATTTTCTTAGTGCCCAAAGAAAATATTCAAAGAATCCACAAAAATTCTGGCATGCCATTAACTCCCTACTAAAGCCAGGCAAAACCACTACTCCAGCACCCAACTCTACAGACAATACCCTAGACATAGCTTCTCAATTTAATAACCATTTTACTAAGTCCATCTTAGGCCTGTCCAGTCAAATAGCCAAAAATAGCCTACCTCAGTCGCAACCCAGCCTATCCCACAGTACCCCCTCTTTCAGCCTATAACCTGTGCCCACCTCAGCTATCAAAAAACACCTCCTAAAACTCAAACCAACCACACTGGCAGCTGATAACATACCTGCTGCATATCTAAAAATGGCTAGTTGACTCCCTATCATATCCTGTCTCCATCCTAATCAACCACTCCATACAAGAATCCTGCATACCCAAACTCTGGAAAGTATCTCGCATCATTCCTCTCCATAAAGGAGGGAACTCCTACAACTTCTCCAACTACCGACCTATTGCCATTCTGTGCCCCCTATCTAAAATTCTTGAGAAATGCATCCACTTGCAGATTATGACAATTTCTTAACGCACACAATCTCCTATCTACCATACAACACTGTTTCCATCCACATCACAGCACTCTGTCCTTCACTAATCATATCAACCTTCACAGGAATTATAACACATATGTTTCAGCCATTTTCCTAGACCTCTCAAAGGCATTTGACATGGTCTCTCACTCCATCCTACTAGACTCACTAATATCACTATCCTTCACCTTCTCTACTATTGCCTGGTTCAGAAGCTACCTATCTGACAGGCAACAGTCTGTCCAGTGGAAAGGAAATCTGTCTCCACAACTTCCAACCACCATAGCAGTCCCACAGGGCTCTATAGTGGGCCCACTACTATTTTCTATATTCACAAATAACCTCAATAGCTCTGTACAGCATGCCACACTCATTCAATATGCAGATGATTCAACCCTGATCTGCTCCGCCTCATCCCCACCACCCTACAAACACTCACTCAGGATACCTTCAACTCTGTAGAAAAATGGATCTCATGTATACAACTAATTTTAAATCCCAAAAAGACAAAATTGCTACTATTTTCCCCTAATAGATCAACCCCCTCTCCCTCCTTTACCATAACATCTAAGGACAGCACCACCCCCCCCCTCTAACCACACCAAACTTCTGGGCATTGAAATTGACAATAATCTTCACTTTGATGTCCACATCTCACATACCATAAAACAAGTACACAAAAAGCTAGGCTCCCTGTACAGGCATAAGTCCTTTCTCTCACAAAAAGCTAGAGTCGCTCTTGTACAAAGCCACCTCCTCTCAACTATGTTATATGCAGCACCAATCCTCACCCAAATCAGAAAGTGTGACCTAGACAAACTAGAATCATGCTACAATAAAATAGCCAAGTTTGTTACTAATTCACCCTATAGAACCCATCACTGTACTGCACTAAAGAACTAAAATGGCTTGAGTTACCACAGCTACTTAACTATCACCAGCTGGGTACAGCCTACAATATTCTCAAATACTCTGAAAAAAATCCTCAAAATCCAATCTACTTACTGTCTACACTGCAAACTGGTACCTCAGATCTAGTGAAAAATCTCTCCCCTCCATCACCAAGGCCAATAATAATGCAGGGAAAGCGCTCTACTCTCACACCGATGCCAGAAATTGGAACTCTCTACCCCATTCCGTGTCCACTGCCCCCTCCACCTCTGTATTCAAAAACTCCCTCAAATCACATCTCCTTAGTACCTGGTTATGTCCCTATATCACATAACCTTACACACACTGCTATTAACTCTCCAAATTGCTCTCTGATCACCTGCTTGATCTCGGATCACCTGCATGCTTGTTCATGTGAAAAGTTGAACTTTTAACTATAGAATGTACTTAATATATTTTCTTCTCTTACCAATGTAAAACTGACATTGTCATTTTACTTATTTTCCATACCATCATTTATTTGGAGTGTTTTTAGTTATTTCTTGTTATATTACTATGTTCTCCGTATATGTTGTAACCTGTTTACTACATCTTATTTGTGTATTATACTTGCTGTAATGTTTTTTGTACAACTAGATGCCGGAGCTTTTCTCCCCGGGCCTCTGCTGAAAATGGACCTGGTCCAGTCGGAATTTCCAGTTAACAAATGTAAAATAAATAAATAAATAAAATACTTAGATGCCAAAACAGATTTTTTTTTAAACCCGTAAATTAAATGCTCCATCTTGTTATGGCCATATAGTCATGGATATTTCTGGAGCACTTCATCTATGGGTATATAGTTTACCACTATAGCCTTTGTACTGTAAGCTTGGGTATTAATTTGTGGGAATATAGTTTACTGCTACAGCTTTTGTTTTATTTTCTTTTAATTTTATATCCAGAAAAGACTCAAAAGTGTCTCAAAATGTCCCACAGCACTAAAATGTGTCTCTGGATTTATCAAGTGCAAAATATCATCTGCAAGTAAAGCTAATTTTTTGTTTACCATACCACTTGTATCTTTGCATATGAGATTCTTTCATTTTCTTTGTCAGTGGCTGTAAATGTAAACCAAATAACAAAGGGGAAAGATGACCACCTGCCTGGTTCCTCTTTTCAAACACAGTTTGTCTGAGAGAAACTCTCCCACCTTAATTCTTTTCTCCAGCTCTTTATGTAGGTTCATTGGTAGGTACTAGGCTATCTGCCCGATGGTATTTATAAGCCTAGCCAGAATCTGTTGGCTTTCGCCGTCCCCTTAGATTAGTTCCCTGTGCCTCTGTCCAACAGAGTCACTGAAGTGATCCTCGGGGTAAACTTTGTTTCCCATCCACTCGTGAAGGTTGCTTTTGAAGAGTGTTAGTGAGGAGCTCTGCCTAATGTAGATTGGAATCTTGTTCAAAAGTATGGGAAGTCTCTGGGACAATAATCCATCCCTCCAGCATATCCTATTTGTTGTTGTGGTGAGGTTTAGATCCCTAGAGTGTGTGGCCGGAGGGGATAAGGTTTTCTTTAGGTGGAGCATGTCCATCAATTCTGGGTTGGACATGGCCTTGTATGTCAGGCAGAGATCACCTCTGAGTAGGCGGTATGCAACCGAGTACAGTTGGAGTTTCTTCAGTTGAGCTGCATAGGGCATCTGATTGAGGCCAGTGATCCTCTTGGTGAGGTACTTCTGTGGTCTTTCCAGCTGTTGCAGGTGTCTTGTAAGGTACATCCCAAATGGGGCGTTGTACTCTGTGATGCGTCTGATGAGTAGAGGGGCACAATGACCTCTTTTGATCTGGATGTGAACCCTTTTGTGATTAGGTGGGCCACATAGAAGGATTTTCTAACCACTTTGGTAATGTGATTATCAAGATTACTATCTACTTGGGTCCCCAGTTCCCTTATGTCTTCCATATTTAGGGGAATACCACCTATGTGGTAGTTTCTGGGTGCTTGTTTTTTCCAAAGGGGATGACTATGCACTTTTTGGCATTTAGCTTGAGGCCATGATTATGACACCAGGTATCCATCTCAGTGAGACCCTTTTGGAGGATGCCTGTGTCAGCCGGAGAGTCAACTATAGCCCCTAGTTTGCAGTCGTCTGCGAACGTGGTCAGCCATAGTCCTCCTGTGCTTGCCTGTACCTCTGAGAAGTATATGCCGAACAGGAAAGGTCCTAGGACTGAGTGTTGGGGAACGCCACTTGTAACCGGTTGAGAGTTGGACTTAGCTCCTGCAACTGTTACCATGTGGGTTCTGTCCATGAGCCAGTTGGCAACCCATCTTGTGATGTAGGGGTTTATGTTCAGGCTGATGAGCTTGTCTATAATACCAGAATGGGGAATAGCGTTGAAGGCCTTTGCGAGGTCTAGGTAGGCTGTGTGTACCACCTTTCCCTCATCTATAGCCTTGGTAACTGTCTCAAAGTCCACCAGGTTTAGGAGGCATCATCTGCCCTTAACAAAGCCGAACTGGGTTTCAGTGTTTGGAGGTTCCTGATGTCTCTGTTGATGAGTTCCATGATGATGCGCTCCATAGCCTTGCAGACCAAGCTAGTCAGGCTTATGGGGCAATAGTTCCCGGGGTCAGTTGTGGCTCCACCCTTGTAGAGGGGAATAACCATTGCTGTGCCCACTCTATGGGTACGTAGCCTGTGGGAGAAGCTGAGTGTGAACAGTGTGTTTAGGTGAGGGGTTAGTTCATCTTTGAGCTTGTGTAGGACGCAGCCTGGGACACCATCCGGTCCCATTGATGCTGTGTTTTTGGCTTTGGAGAGGGCTGTTTTAACCTGAGTGTCTGTGATTTCAGGGACTATACATTCTTCTTGTATGGTTATGGGCCCTTTTGGGTGTGAGAGGGGAGTGAAGTTTGTGCTGAACCTGTCTGCCAGGATGTTGGTGATATCAGTCGGTTCACTGTATTTTGTGCCATTCTGCACTAACTCTGAGCAGATCTGAGCATTGCCACTTAGATTCTTGACATAGCTAAAGAATGCCTTGTGGTTAACTTTGGAGTCCTTGGCAATTTTTCTTTCGAAGCTCGCCTTGGATGATTTTATGAGGGATCGTAGTTTCTTGCTGATACTGATCAGGGATGTCTTCCCTTCTTGGGATTTTACTCTTTTCTGTACTAGTTTCCTCCTTCTGTTGTATAGCTTGTTTATGGCAGGAGACCACCAGACTGGTTTCTTTTTCTTGGAGGAGTGAGTCTTGGTTTTGCTTGGGATGGCACGATCCATGCATTCTTGTAGGTGCCTGTAGAATGCATTAGTAAAGGATTTTGCAGCTTGGACAGCGTTATTCTTCAGCATGGGGGATTTGAAACTTTCCACCTCGGTCTTAAGTAACATGAAGTTTGCTTTTGAAAAGTTTTTCACGGTGGTTCCCTTGTCCGGGGTTGGGGGTGGAATGTGGATATCCAAAGTGATTTGTTTATGGTCAGATCTAACCAGTGAGGGGTTGACCTCCGGTGTGGAACATCGGTCGCCCATGTTGGTGATGTACAGGTCCAATATGTTGTCACCTCTGGTGGGAGTGTTGACCAAATGAACCAGGAAATGTTGGGCAAGGGAGTTAGTACTTGAGTAATTCTCCCAGTTAATGTTTGGGTAATTGAAATCACCCAATATTAAGGTGTTTGGTAGGACCTTTGTTTCCCAGTGTTTCCAGAAATGTGGAATGGGGGTCCTGGGACATGGTGTGTGATCTGTAGCAAGCTACAATTTGAATCAGTTTTGCCCATTGTTAGTTGCACATGGATGATCTCTGAAGCATCGTGCTGTGTCACTAACCTGGAGGTGTGGGTATCCTTGAAGATTATGGATACGCCCCTGCCATTTGTATTTCAGTTTGGGTTCTGTGGCCGAAATGTATGGTATGAGTTGTAGCCTGGTAGTGCTGGGGTGCTCTCTGGAGCCGTCAGGTTTCTGTTACTGCACATATATCAGTTTTCTCCATACTGAGGAGTACCTCAATTTGCGTGCATTTTGAGGTTTAGACTTATGGCATTGAGTAGCATTAACCTGTTTTTGTTACTTGTGCTGTTTACGATGGTGGGTTTGTCTTTTGAGCCTTGCCTAAAAAAGACACTAATGGGGGTGGCAAGAGCCTTGGCCAGTATTTGAAAGCCTAAGGGTGACAGGTGCAAGCTCTCTCTAGTGAAGCAGCGTCACTTGTCGAGCATGTCATCCCAGTCAGACAGACACTGGATCTCCTTTGAATGACACCAGAAACTTAGCCAGTTGTTGAAATAGAGATTTTTTTTCTTTATACCGTGGTATCATTCTTGGTGAGGGCAGGATGCTACTCAGGGTCAGGGTCATACAGGCCTGGGCTACGTGATAAGAGAGCTCTTCCATGTCTCTCTTCATGTAGTCCAGGGAGATACGGCTCAGTTCATTCACACCAACATGGACAATGACAGAGTCATATTCTGGAGTGACCTGAGTGCTTGTGTTATGTGGCAGATCCTGGCACCAGACAGGCAGCTAACAGTAACCTTCTCCTTATTCAGCCTAGTGAGTGGGATGTCAGTGTGCCTGACTATAGAGTCACCTATTACTAGTATGTTGGGTATGTTATTTTGCCTTAAGGGCTGTGATTGCATGGCACACTGGTTTTGTGAAGTATGTGTTTCATGGTTTGTGTTGGGGGGGGTGGAGGTTGCTTGGATGTTTGCTTTGGAGGTCTCTGTTGCTTTTGCAGATTTTTATTTAGAGCCTCCGAGTATGTTTTCATGTATTTATGTGTGTTTTTTGCCGGTGCTGGTTTAATGGGTCTGTGTGAGACTAGTGGTGTGATGCAAGTATTTCCCTTCTTCTCTTGACTATCTGATCCATTCTTGGGTTGAGAGAGCTTGACCTCCAGTTTGGCTGTATAATTGCATCTCTTGCATGTATTAGTGTTTGGTGATATAAGGAGAGGGTTGTCTGTGTACATGAGGCAGCTGTAACATTGCCTCAAAATGCCCAGCTTCACCAGTTGGACTGGAGAGTACACTTGAAACTGCCCTTTGGACATGCCTGGACAGGTACAGTGAACTGTTTTAATGGATGGCTGGTAAGGTCAAATAGAGAGCCTTGCCTTTCTGTACAGTACAGTAGGGTCTAGTGCTAGGGTTTATAAGTGCTTGCTATGAGTTTTGAGCAAGTGCTGGGCTGAGAAATGAATGGCTTGAGTGCCTAAGTTGAAAGTTGTCTAGTTCCAAGGGAAAAATTGAAGAGGAGACTTTGTAGAGCCAGGAATAGTTTTACCCTAGCTAGACGCTGCCTGGTGCACAAAACTGGGCAAATGCGGTATTTATAGCAGGGAAATGAAAGAGAGAGAAATTAGCCCAAAATGGCCAATAAGCTACTAATTTCTGGGCTGAAACCACTCCTCCAGGGACAGATAGGCTGCTCAAAGCTCCCCTCTCTCACAGGTGAACAGAGAAACTTCCTTCTATCCAAGTAAGTTATGGGCAAACACAGAGATTTTGTAACACAACCCGAATTCAACACTAACCTGAAAACTGGACTATACTAGCTTAGAAAGGCGGGAAACAAGTATATATTTTTTGTTTGTTTTTTTTCAGAAAAATATATCTTGCTACTTGACCCTGTTTATTCATAGGTTCATAGGTAGGTACTAGGCAATTGGCCCTAGGGCCTATACAAGCCTAGCCAAAAAGGTACCCTGGCTTTCGCCACCCAAGAAAATTATTTTCCTGTGCCCCTGTCGAGCAGAGGCACAGAGGTGATCCCTGGGGCGAATTTCCTATTTCCCATCCAATCATCAAGATTTTTTTGAAGAGTGCTAATGAGGAGCTTTGTTTGATAGAGATAAGTAGTTTGTTCCAGAGTATGGGAAGTCTCTGGGACAGGAATCTATCCCACCAGCATGTTCTGTTTATTGTGGTGACAAGGTTTAGGTTCCTAGAGCGTGTATCTCGGAGGGATTGGGATTTCTTTGTGGACCATGTCCAACAGCTCTGGGCTTGACATAGCTTTGTATGTTAGGCAGAGATCGCTTTTGAGTAGGCGATATGGGACGGAGTAAAGCTGAGACGGTCTGCATAGGGCTTCTGTTTGAGGCCAATAATCCTCTTTGTGAGGTATTTCTGTGGCCTTTCCAGTTGTTGTAAATGTCTTGTGAGGTACATACCAAAAGTGGCTGTGTACTCTATAATGGGTCTAATGAGTGACGAGTAGAGGGGAAAAATGACCTCTTTTTCCTGGATGAGAAACCTTTTGTAATGAGGAGTGCCGCATTGAAGGATTTCCTGACTACTGTGTCAATGTGATTATCAAAGGAGAGACTACTGTCCACCTGTGTCCGAAGGTCTCATCACACTTTCAGTGTTAAGTAGACTACCACCTATGTGGTAGCTCATGGGTACAAAGTTTTTACCAAAAGGGATGACAGTGCACTATTTGACATTGAGCTTGAGGCCATGGCTTTGACACCAGGCATCTGTCTCAGTGAGGCCCTTTTGTAGGATGCCCACATCATTAGGAGTTTCAATTATGGCTCCTAGCGGCCCGAAGGCCCTCTCCTTCTGTTTCTAAGGCTTCTCCCAGAGGCAGGCCAGGTTTAGCTTCTGTTGGTGTCTCCCTAGTTCTCACGGGATCTGTTGAGCAGGCTTCAGATGTTTCAGAGTCTTGGCTGAAGACTAGCATAGGCCTTTGGCTATACCTCCTGTTCTGCTGTTAGTCAGGGACCTAACTGAACAGGTGGGTATTTTGGATGCTCCTTTACAGTCTGATGTGTGTTTTGGTTCACCTGTAGAGTCAGTCTTGAAGAAAATGGAGTGGATGTACCCTTCTTATGATTCACAGTCTTCAACACTTATCTGGACAGCTTTTACTCTGGGCAAAAAGATCACTCACTGGTGACTCTGGATCTCAAGGAGGCTTACCTTCATGTTCCTATCATCATTTACACTATGTGATAGCAGTGCTAAGATGTCTTTCTCTGTACTTAGGCTGACTGCAAGGACAGTCCTTGTATGGACACAGCACTGCCAAGATATGGACACTGTCATTCAAATAATACCTTGCATTCAAAAGGAATTTTGTGTGTGGGCTCAGGAATGTCACCTAAACACCTCAGACAAAGCTTGGGGAGCTCATCTAAATGGAAAGTGGGTAAGACTTCAACATCTACATATCAACTTGAAGGAGATGTTAGGGCAGGTGTTGGTTCTAACAGACAACACAACTGTCATGTGGTACATCAAACACATTCTTATCCTCTATGCAGACAAGCAATGATTTTGTGGGACTCTCAGTTTACAGCTAAATCTTCAGGCAAGGTTTCTGCCGGGAGCACAGAACTCCTTAGCAGATGTGTTGAGCAGACAAATTATGGATCCCCAGACATAGATCTGTTTGCTTCTCCACTAAACTACCAGCTGCCAAGTTTTGCACAAGGTTTCATCCCACAGCTTGGAAAGTGGATGCTTTTTCATTCATTGGAGCAAAGCTTCATGTGTGTGCTTTCCACCTCTGCCTCTCCTCCCAAAAGGTACTCCTGAAGGTCAGACAGGACATTCCACACCTGCTGTCTCAGGAGGAACAGTCATTACTCATCAAACTTCAAACTTCTCTTCACCTAACAGCCTGGCATATTCTGTTTTGAACCCTGGAGGTGTCAGCTTCCACAGCAAGTTTTGAATGTTATTTTTCTTACTGAGTTACTGGACAAAGGTTTGTCCTTCTTGCAGCAATTTCTGCTCACTATGACTGTGACCCACCATTGTTTCTCCTACTCTGCTGGGATCTCTCATTTTGTGTTGAGAAACTCACTCTACAACCCTTTTGAGCCTGCAGCTACTGCCGAGTTGAAATATTTATCATGGACTTAATTTTCCATAAGAGGATAGGTATCTGCGTACTAAATCCTTCCTTCATGCCTAAAGTGGTTTCTAGTGTGGCTTTAAACCAAACTATTCATTTGCCTACTTTTGGAAAAGATTTTGCACACTTTATATTATTTGAGCAGAACTAAAGGGTTCAGGCAGTCTCAGCAATTATTTGTTTCCTGTGTCAAAACAAACTATTTCTAAGTGGATTGGGTTTTGTATTGCTTTATCATGGTAAGGAGATTCCAGCTGGGATTAGGCCTCATTCCACTAGGGCTACTGCCACTACAGCTTTTTAAGGGATATTTTGGAGGGCACTACTTGGAGTCAGTGCATACTTTCTCTAAGCATTATCACCTTCCACTTTACTCTAAATCTAGGGCTGGTTTGCCACTGCAATTTTACAGGGTGCAGCATGTGAGATGAAGAAACATAGTACAGTTTTGTGCCTACCATAAATGTAGATGTTTCCTTCCCCTCTTAGGAGGCGGTTGTGTGGGTTGGGTTGTAAATATTGTGAATATTGTATATATTGTACATATGTTTACTGCAAGGGTGGTTGGTTGTTTTTGCTGTCTTTGGTTTTGACCTTTCTGTTTAGGGTCTTCTGACATCTGGGGGAAAAGAAAAGGGAGGAGGACGCCGGTCATGCGCATTTTGTACCCTGACGTCCTGATGTCAAAGTGTAAGGACTGCAGCAATGTGGATCTTCAAACATCTACATTTATGGTAGGTACAAAACTGTACTTTTGCAGTCATCTGCGAATGTCATTAGCCAAAGACCTTCTGTGTTAGTCTGTACTTCAGAAAAGTAGATACCAAACAGGAGAGGACCCAGGACTGAACCCTGTGGTACTCCCCTTGTCACTGGTCTGAAGTCGGATTTGGAGTCTGCTACTTTCACAGTGTGGGTTTTGTCAGTGAGCAGTTAGCAAACCCATCTTGTGACATAGGGATTTATACCTAGTTTAGTGAGTTTATCTATAATTCCAGAGTGGGGGATGGTGTCAAAAGCCTTGGGAAGATCTAGATAGGCTGTGTGAACCACCTTACCCTTGACTATGGCTTTGGTGACTGCTTCAAAGAAGTCCATCAGGTTTAGGAGACATGATCTGACTTTTACAAACCTGAACTGGGTGGGGTCCAGAGTTTGGAGATTACCAATGTCTTTGTTTATAAGTTCCATGATGATACCATGGCCTTGCAGACCAGGCTCGTTAGGCTAATGGGGCGCTAGTTCCCAGGGTCCGTGTTGGCTCCCCTTTGGTGGAGTGGGATAACCGTTGCTGTGCGCCATTCAATGGGCACAAAGCCTAAGGTGAGGCTATGATTGAACATGGTGCTTAGGTGGGGTGCCAGTTCATTCTGTAGTTCATGTAGAACGCAGCCTGGGATGTTGTCAGGTCCCATGGATGCTGTGTTCTTGGCTTTGGAGAGTGTGTTTTTTTCCTGTGCAGCCATGATTACAGGAACTTTGCATTCTTCTGGTATAGAGATGGGCCCTTTAGGGGGTTGGCGGGGGGTAAAGTTAGCACTGATCCTATCTGCCAGGATGTTGGCAATATCAGTTGGCTCTGTATATTTAGTGCCATTGTGCTGTAACACAGAGCAGATCTGAGTGTTGCCATTGAGATTCTTAACATAGCGATAGAATGCTTTGTGGTTGTCTTTAGAATCAGTGGCAGTTTTTTTTTGTTTTAGCTTTGGATGATTTTATGAGGGATCTCAGCTTCTTACTGAGGCTGACCAGGGAGTTCTTCCAGTCATGGGATTTTACTCTTTTTTTTTTTTGCAACAACAGTTTCTTTTTTCTTGTTGTAGAGTTTGTTTGTGTCAGGGGACCACCAGATTGGCTTCCTTTTTTGGAGGATCGCATCTTGGTTCTGTTAGGGATAGCACGATCCATGCATTCGTGTAAGTGCTTATAAAGTGCATTTGTGTAGGATTCAGCAGTCATACCTCTATTGTCCGTTTGCATGGGTGTTATGAAGTTTGCCACTTCTGTCTTAAGAAGCATGAAGTTGGCTTTGGAGAAATTTTTTACGGTGGTTTCCCTAATGGGGGGTGGGTGTACGATGTGGATGTCTAGGCTGATTAGCTTGTGGTCGGATTTGACCAACGAGGAATTGACTTGTGTGAAACACCGGTCGCCCGTGTTGGTAATGACCAGGTCTAGGATATTGCTGCCCCTGGTGGGGGTGTGGATAAGTTGATCCAAGGCGTTGGAATTTATGAATTCCAGAAAACGTTGAGCAAAAGTGTTGGTACACAAGTAATTTTAATCCAAACCAAACAAACTCCGCACGCAAGGCAGGTGCAAACGGCCAAAAACCAAACACAAAGTCAAAAAAGGAGGCCAGCACCAAGAGTGATAACTAAGTTTATTCCAAGCAATGTCAAATCAAACCGGTTTCGGCAGCTTTGCCTTCATCAGTGATTGCCATCTGAATTAACAGACAATCTATATATACACACACAGCACTTCATGTCAGTCAGGCATTTAAAGGTGCAGCTTTAACAAAAGCTGAAAAAGTCCCTATAATCTAAACATTATATGTTATTTATTCTTTATTATTCCCACTAGAGGTGGTCACTGAGACCAGGGGAAAAAAGCCCCTGGCGTTACTATCCAACTTTTTTCTTTGTCATTCAAAATACTATGCCATCCTAACTTATTCAATCTATCACCCCATATTTTGTCAATAATACAAAAATGAAATATTGCTGATTTATGATAACATACATGTCTATAGAGTGCATTAGTCATTCGTTTGTTTCTGATGTCACTTAAATGTTCAGACATTCTTTTTCTAAATGGCCTAGACGTTTGCCCAACATAGAAGGTTGAACAGGAACAAGTGGCCAAATAGACCACCCAGTCTGTTCCACAGTTGGCAAAATGCTTAATCCTATAAACCATCTTGGTATTTTTACTAGAAAACTCCTTAGATTTTGGCATGTACTTACAAAAGGAGCAATGTCCACATGAAAATGATCCAACTAACTTGTCCCCTGTGATAGTTAGTTGTTCCATATAGTAACTTTCACCCCTGGATTTGTAAAGATTAAGATAGGATCCCAGTGTGCATCCCCTACGATATGAGAACTTGCATCTATCCGTGAGGAGACTAGATAGTTCTTGATTTGCCATAAGAATATTCCAATTTTTATTAACTGCATTTTTGATGGCATTGATATTTCTACCATAGGTAGTAACAAATCTAATACTATCCCCTGAGGTATGAGTTTTTTCATGATATTGCAATAGCTCTGACCTATCCTGTCCAGTGGCCCCAGTTACTAGCTGAGAGAATGTGTCCTGGTTTATAGTCCCTAGCTTTAAATCTATGTATCAAATCATTCTTGTGATGTTCATATTCATCCTAGGAGGAGCATGTCCTTTTGACACAAAGGATTTGGGACTTGGGAATATTCCTTATAATATGATCAGGGTGTAAACTAGTAGCCTGTAACAGACTGTTATATACTGGATACTTGCGGAAGACCTTGGTGTACAAGGTATTATCCTCATTTCTACAGATTTGAACATCAAGAAAATGTTTTGTCATTTTGTCGGCTGTTGAATTTAAAACTATATTTTGGTCAACAGGGTGACTCTCAAATATCTACTGATTTTCGCTTTAAAAAAATCTGCCTTTCAGCCTCCCATGGGCAAATATGTCTCAGTATTTCAACAATCAGTTCTCAAAGATCTACATTTTCATAGGTTCATAGGTAGGTACTAGGCTATCGGCCCAAGGGCCTACGTAAGTTTAGCCAGCAAGGTCCCATGGCTTACATCACCCAAGAAAGTTATTTTCCTGTGCCACTGTATTTCCTATTTCCCATCCACTCATCAAGATTTTTCTTGAAGAGTGCTAATGAAGAACTTTACTTGACATAGATGGGTAGCTTGTTCCAGAGTATAAGAAGTCTCTGGGATGGGACTCTATCCCTCCAGCATGTCCTGTTTATTGTGGTGACAAGGTTTAGGTCCCTAGAGCGTGTAGCTCGGAGGGATTGGGATTTCTTTAGGTGTAGCATGTCCAACAGCTCTGGGTTTGACATAGCTTTATATGTTAGGCAGAGATCACCTCGGAGTAGGCGATATGCTACGGAGTAAAGCTGGAGTTTTTTGAGGCGGTCAGTGTAGGGCATTTGTTTGAGGCCAGTAATCCCCTTTGTGAGGTACTTCTGTGGGCTTTCCAGCTGCTGCAGATGTCTTGTGAGGTACATTCCAAAAGGTGCGTTGTACTCTATAATGGGTCTAATGAGTGACGAGTAAAGGGGAACAATGACCTCTTTTTTCCTGGATGAGAACCCTTTCTATGATGAGGTGTGCCACACAGAAGGACATCCTGACTACTGTGGCGATGTGACTGTCAAAGGAGAGACTACTGTCCACCTGGGTCCCAAGGTCTCTTATCACGCATTCGGTGTTAAGTAGATTGCTGCGTATGTTGTAGTTCACTGGTATAGAGTTTTTACCAAAGGGGATGACACTGCACTTTTTGACATTGAGCTTGAGGCCATGGCTCTAACACCAGGCCTCTGTCTCAGTGAGGCCCTTCTGTAGGATGTCCACATAATTTGGGGACTTTACTATGGCTCCTAGTTTGTAGTCATCTGCGAACTTCATTAGCCAGAGGCCTTCTGTGTTAGCCTGTACTTCAGAGAAGTAGATGCCAAACAGGAGAGGTCCCAGGATGGAACCTTGTGGTACTCCACTTGTCATTGCTTTGAGTTCAGATTTGGAGTCTGCAACTTTTGCAGTGTGGGTTCTGTCAGTGAGCCAGTTGGCAACCCATCTTGTGATGTGGAGATTTATACCTAGATTAGTGAGTTTAGCTATAATTCCAGAATGGGGGATGGTGTCGAAAGCCTTGGCGAGGTCAAGATAGGCTGTGTGAACCACCTTACCCTCATCCATGGCTTTGGTGACTGCCTCAAAGAAGTCGATCAGATTCAGGAGGCATGATCTGCCCTTCACAAACCTGAACTGGGTGGGATCCAGAGTTTGGAGGTTACCAATGTCTTTGTTTATGAGTTCCATGATGACACGTTCCATGGCCTTGCAGACCAGGCTCGTCAGGCTAATAGGTTGACAGTTCCCGGGATCAGTGGTGGCTCCCCCTTTGTGAAGTGGGATAACTGTTGCTGTGCACCATTCACTGGGCACAAAGCCTGATGTGAGGCTATTATTGAACATGGTGCTTAAGTGGGGAAGCCAGTTCGTTTTGAAGTTCATGTACAACGCAGCCTGGGGTGTTGTCCGGTCCCATGGATGCTGTGTTTATGGCTTTAGAGAGTGCAGCTTTTACCTGCATAGTTATGATTAGGCCCTTTAGGGGGTGAGAGGGAGGTAAAGTTAGCACTGAACCGATCTGCCAGGATGTTGGCAATATCAGTTGGTTCTGTAATTTTCGTGCCTTTGTACTGTAACTCAGAGCAGATCTGGGTGTTGCCATCCAGATTCTTGACATAGCTATAGAATGCCTTTTGGTTGTCCTTGGATTTAGTGGCGATTTGTTTTCGTAGCTAGCTTTGGAGGATCTTATAAGGGATCTCAGCTTCTTACTGAGGCTGATCAGGGAGCTCCTCCACTCATGGGATTTTACTCTCTTTTGCAACAGTTTCTTCCTTCTGTTGTACAGTTTGTTTATGGCAGGGGACCACCAGATTGGCTTCCATTTTTTGGAGGATAGCGTCTTGGTTCTGTTTGGGATAGCATGATCCATGCACTCATGTAAGTGCTTATAGAGTGCATTTGTGTAGGATTCAGCAGTTGTAACTGTATTGTCCATCTGCATGGGTGTCATGAAGTTCACCACTTCTGTCTTAAGAAGCAGTTGGCTTTGGAGAAATATTTTACTGTGGTTTCCTTAATGGGGGGTGGGGGTGGGATGTGGATATCAAGGGTGATAAGCTTATGGTCGGATCGGACCAACGAGGAGTTGACTTCAGGTGTGGAATACCGGTCGCTCATGTTGGTAATGACTAGGTCTAGGATATTGTTGCCCCTGGTGGGGGTGTAGATAAGTTGATCTAGGGCATTGGAGTTTATGAATTCCGGAAAGCGTTGAGCTATGGAGTTGGTACACGAGTAGTTTTCCCAGTTAATGGTGGGGTATTTGAAGTCACCCATTATTAGGGTGTTTGGCTGAACCCTAATATTCATGGTTATGAATCTCGGATGCTGGGTCACAATCTGTCTGGGGCAGAACAACAAGCCCTTAGGAAACTTAGAAATAACCATAATATAGTTATTATTCCTGCCGACAAAGGAGGAGCAGTTGTAGTCATGGACATGGACTATTATCTATCTTATCTGAGACCCATAGACAGCTTCAGAATGCCATACATTATATGCCAATGCCTCTAGATCTTACCAGCTGCTTTAAAAAGGAAATTGATTCCTTTTTGGAGTTGGTTGTTGAGGAAGGTATCATTAGTACTTCAGTTGTAAACCATCTTACAGTTGAATATCCTCAGAGACAAATACTTTATTTGTTACCTAAGATTCACAAGAATTTGCTGAAACCACCTGGAAGACCAAAAGTATCTGGCATGGACTCGCTTAGGAACCCTTATCAGGATTCCTTACTAAACATTTACAGCCCCATCTGACTATGGTCAGATCTAGGATTAAAGGTACCACAGAATTCCTCAGGATCTTGAGTGACACACAACTAGAATCAGATTGGATAATGTGTACACTAGATGTCAAGGCCTTGTATACTAACATTCCACATTGGGCTGGGCTTGAGGCTCCGGAGTATTGGCTTAATAAAGCAAATGTTTATCCATCAGGCTTTAACAAACTGTTAAATCTGTATGGCAGAGCATGTCCTTAACGAAAAATATTTTGTATTTTCAAAAGGAATGTTATTGGCAGGTACAAGGTACTGCTATGGGGGCATCTTTTGCCCCCACTTATGTGGACCTCTTTATGGGATACTTGAAGGAATTCCTTGTATATGATAATTCACATAACATTTTTCAGGGTGAGATGGACATCTGGCGGTGGTACCTGGACGACTGTTGGTTGGTTTGGCGGGCAGATACAGGAAATCTTTTAGTATTCGTTCAATACCTCAATGAAAACAAGTGGGGCATTGAATTTACCCTTAATATGCATCACCAAGAAATTTATTTTCTTGATGTTAAAATCTGTAGAAATAAGGCTAATATCCTGTCGACCCAGGTCTTCCGCAAGTATCCAGAATATAACAATCTTTTATAAGCTACTAGTTTACACCCTGATCATATTATAAGGAATATTCCCAAGTCCCAATTTCTTCGTATCAAAAGGATATGCTCCTCCCAGGATGACTATGAACATCACAAGAATGATTTGATACATAGATTTAAAGCTAGGGGCTATAGACCAGGACACATTCTCTCAGCTAGTAACTGGGCCACTGGACAGGATAGGTCAGAGCTATTGAAATATCATGAAAAAACTCATACCTCAGGGGATAGTATTAAATTTGTTACTACCTATGGTAGAAATATCCATGCCATCAAAAATGCAGTTAATAAAAATTGGAATATTCTTATGGCAAATTAAGAACTATCTAGTCTCCTCACGGATAGATGTAAGTTCTCATATCATAGGGGACGCCACTGGGGTCCTATCTTAATCATTACAAATCCAGGGGTTCAAGTTACTCTATGTAACAACTAATGATCACAGGTGACAAGTTAATTGGGTCATTTTCCTGTGGACATTGCTCCTTTTGTAATACTTGCCAAAATCTAAGGAGTTTTCTAGTAAAAATGCCAAGATGGTTTATAGGATTAAGCATTTTTCTAACTGTGGAATGGACTGGGTAGTCTATTTGGCCACTTTTTCCTGTTCATCTTTCTATGTTGGGCAAACGTCTAGGCCATTTAGAATAAGAATGTCTGAACATTTAAGTGACATCAGAAACAAACAAATGACTAATGCACTCTATAGACATGTATGTGGTCATAAATCAGCAATATTTCATTTTTGTATTATTGACAAAATATGGGGTGATAGATTGAATAAGTTAAGGTGGCATAGTATTTTGAATGACAAAGAAAAAAGTTGGATAGTAAGGCTAGGGGCTCTTTCTTCCCCTGATCTCAGTGACCACCTCTAGCGGGAATAATAAAGAATAAATAACTTGTAATGTTTAGATTATACAGACTTTTTCAACTTTTGTTATTGCTGCACCTTTAAATGCTTGATTGACGTGAAGTGCTGTGTGTATATATAGATTGTCTGTTAATTCAGATGGCAATCCCTGATGAAGGCAAAGCTGCTTAAACCGGTTTGATTTGTCATTACTTGGAATAAACCTAGTTATCACTCTTGGTGCTGGCCTCCTTTTTTGATACGAGTAATTTTCCCAAATTAATGGTGGGGTAGTTGAAATCGCCCATTATTAGGGTGTTGGGTTGTACCCTAATATTTTCCAGTGTATCAAGAAATGAGGAGTGGGAATCCCGGGGCATGGTGGGGGATCTGTATCAAGTTACAATTTGGATTGCGGTCTTGCCCAGAGTTAGTTGCACTTGGATAATCTCGGATGCATTATGCTGAGCAACTAGCCTGAAGTTGTGGATATCCTTAATGAATATGGACACACCTCCACCTTTAGTGTTTCGGTCCAGGTTAGGTGGCCGAAAGGTGTGGTATGAATTATTGCCTGGTAATGCAGGGGTGCTCTCTGGAGGCTTGAACCAGGTCTCTGTCACTGCACAGATGTCGATGTTCTCCATTTTAAGGAGTGCCTCGAGTGAATGCATTTTGAGGTTTAGACTTCTAGCATTGAGTAGCATTACCCTCAAATTTTGCTTGCTTGTACCTGTTATGGTGGTAAATCTGTCATTTAAACCTTGCCTAAAAAAGGCACTATGGGGGGTGGCAAGAGCCTTAGTCAGTATCCGGAATCCCAAGGGCGACAGGTGCAGGCCATCTCTGGCAAGGCATCATGATTTGTCGATCATGTCATCCCAGGCAGACAGATACTGGATCCCCTTAGAATGACACCAGAAGCTTAGCCAATTGTTGAAGTCAAATCATTTTGTCCTTGTACTGTAGTATCATTCTGGGTGATGGCAGGATGCTACTCAGGGCTAGGGTCATACCTGCCTGGGCTACAAGATCAGAGAGCTCCTCCATGTCTCTCTTCATGTAGTCCTGGGAGGTGCATCTCAGGTCATTCACACCAACATGGGCAATGATGGAGTCATATTTGTACTCATTGTGGAGTGACCTAAGTTCGTGCATTATGTGGCGAATCTTGGCAGCCGACAGTAACTTTCTCCTTGTTTAGCCTGGTGAGTGGAACATCAGTGTGCCTGACTATAGAGTCACCTATGATTAGAGTGGTGGGTACGTTACTGTGCCTTATGGGTTGTGGTTGAGTGGAAGACTGAGTTTGTAGGCTATATGTCATTTGGGTTGCGTTGGGGGGTGGAGGTTGCCTGCATTTTTGCTTTGGAGGTCTCTGTTGCTTGAGCAGATTTTTTTTTTGAGAGCCTCCGAGAATGTAGGTGTGTGTTTTGTGTTGCTATGTGTGTGTTTTGGTGGTGTAGGTTTTGAGGGACTATGTGATGAGTGTGGTGTGGTGCAAGTGTTTACCTTCTCCTCTTGACTGTCTAGTCCAGTCTTGGGTGAAGAGAGCTTTGCTTCCAGTTTGGCTATATAAGTGCATGTCTCACAGGTTGTAGTGTTGGGTGGTAGGAGAAGAGGGTTGTCTGTGTACGAGGCAATTGCTGCATTTTCCCCAAGATGCCCAGATTCATCAGGTAGACAGGAGAAAACATTGGGAGCTGACCCTTAGACATGCCTGGATAGGTGCTTATTTATTAAGTACTAAAAACTGTTTTCTTCTAGACAAGTGAGGAGAGTTGAGTGCTGTAGTAATTTATAGCTTATTTAGTGCTTACAATGAGTTCTGAGTGCTAAAACTAAAAAAACTGGCTAGTTCTAAGGGAAAATTTGAAGATCTGAATTCAACAATATTGTAAATCCGTCCATTGCCCTACTTCCAAGAATCCCAGCGGGCTATGGAATGTTCTGTCTGAATCAAGACCCACTAACACGTGTGGTATTTTCTTGCATTCTGCTTCCCTCTGAATTATCAGTATTAAAAGTTTGCCTCCCCTCCACAAAACCACATTGATCTGTATCTATCTATTTTTGCAAAACCTTTGCCATTCTCTTAACTAATATAGACGCAAACACTGTATAATCATGGTTTAACGTTAAAATGGGCCTCTATGAAGTTGGCCCTGAATTTTTTCCTCTCTGAGTGACACAGCCACCACTGCATTTATTTTAAATATGCTGGTGTTCACTCATTCCCTTGCAAATGCTGTTAAACAAAACCTTTCAGATCTTTTTTTACAGCTCCTCCCTCTTAGCTTCCAAACAATAACAGGAATACAGTCTATTGTGGAGACTTCAGTGTTAATTAGTTATGCTTCACCATTTTTATCTCATGTTTTCCTATCATACTATTAATTGTTGAGCTTCATACTCCTCTAACCTTAGCAACATTAAGCCTTCCATAAATATTTCCATGTGTATCTTTTTTTTATTTCCACATTCCTCTGCTTTATATATATATATATATATATATATATATATATATATATATATATAAAGGTTTGAGTCTCACAAGGGATAATTGGCTAGGCTTACAATGGCTCGCAAGAGCAGTTAGCCTAGTACCAACCTATGAACCTATGACTCTAATACATCTATGGAATCTTTGTTCATTTTTTGTCATAGGCTCCCTAAGTTTGGTGACAACCTTTTCTGAGGTATGTAAGCTAAGTCATTGTGTTAAATGTTTTTCTGCTCTGAGGTTATCAAAGGATAGTTGCTTAACAGCAACCTTTCTGAACTCTTGCATATTATCCAAATACTACTTTAATTTCCCTTTAGGAGGCTGCTGCTGTTCCTGTTTTTCTTTCCAACCACCCTTATTCTGCAGTGCTTCAGGCCCTCTAAATAATTCCTATTAGTCCTTTATCATATCTCTTCCTCTTTTATTTCTATCCCATTTTGGGAATAATTAGTAACTTCTGTCTGCTTTCCTACTGTTGAATTCACATCTTCAAAACTAATCTATTTCTATAGACATCGACACCATTTTGTCACGTTTTCCCTTCTAGATATCCCTGATACATCCTCACTACTGCAAATCAAGTTCCCACCCATAAATAATCCCTTCTGAAAGCCAATTATTTCTCCTAAAATCTTTTTATTGTGTGTAATAGCAGTTTTTGGTGAATGCAGATTATTTCTCCCAGAAGCATTTTAAACTCCATAATAGCAGTTTTGGTGAAATATAAATACATGCCAGTGTATTTCTCCACCTCCTCCCTTGCCAGTAACTCCTTACCACAACAGATCTACCGTCTCTCTTCCATCACAATTGGAGCCCCTCTAGCAGTCAGTATTATTGCTCCCCTTTTTCCTTGATGTTCTGCTGAGGGTCCAGCCTGAAATCTTTTCTTTGCCAAATTTGCATGCTCATTCTATCCACGCGTCTCCTGCTGCATTATTTGCATCCCCCGAACATAATTCTGTACTCATTGCTTTTGCTTTGCATGGTAATATGTACAGAGTGGCCATTATGATTGAAAGCTATTGCCCCCACCTATTATATATATATATATATATATATATATATGACAGTTCTTTTGCATGTGCATTTCCAATTTGGTGTTTGTCAGACTAATCTTTTAAGCAATTTCTTTTTCTCATCATGAACCTCCATTGCAGGGTAGAGAGCACCCTGCTATCAACAGAGGTTCCTGTGGTGCAGACAAACCTGATTTCCCACTTATGAACCCAGTTCACATTTTGAAGGCTTTTTGCTTCAATGAAAACACTAGAACAAAAAAAAAAAATCCAGAACCACCACATCTAATTGTAACTTAGAATAGACGCACAAAATTATGTATAGTTTTAGCAAATGATATTTACCTTCCAGAAAGGAACAGTTGCCCAAAATTGATGGCTATATCACAAGCATTTCCTAATCTAAACTTATTACCTATGCAGTAGTGTGTATTACAGCCTGTGTAAAAGACAAAGGAAAAACAACAAAAGCTAGAGTGGAGAACCGAGTCCCAGGCGCGTCGCCTTTAGAGGGGAGCTCGAGCGGAGGTTTGGTTTTGGTGTTTGTGGTTTCTCTAGGAGAGACTTTACTGTACTGTTATGTATCCTCTCCTCTCAGGAAGTAGGCCAGGGAGGGGGCTTCTCAGGTGGCTGTTCTTCCATAAAGGGCAAGGGCTTTGATAGATGGGGAAAGAAAAGTGTATACTTCTTCCACACTTTGCCCAGGGAAGTTGTTTTGTCAGTTTAGAATTAATCAATATCATCTTCTTCTTTTTCACAGTCTGGCGGAAGGTGGTCTCTGGCCGGGAAGGTATTAGGTGTAATAGTTGGGATTTAGTTCATGTGTCTGAACAAGTGGGTAAACATTCCTTGCAATGTTGGTTTTGATGTATGCAGGCCTCCCTCAGGGTGTGGCTGCCTGGTTCTGTTCTTCGTGTAGCACGCCTGGGTTGAGGATCAGAACTTAGCTGAGCATGTTAAGACAAAGGATTTTGCTGTTCACCACCTCTTCTGCAGGGTTCAGTCAGAGGTGAAGGGTTCACAATTAAGTAAGCAGACCTGCTGACCTGCTTTCCAGTGCCAGTGCATTAGGAGGAAGCGGCACCTCTTCAAAGAAGACTGTCTCTTTTCAGACCTAATAATTAATTGGTCTTGGATATCATTTCTGGACGGTTTTCGGTTTGCGGTTTTTATTTCCATACCCACCCTTTGCTGCACCACATTCCAGACAACATTCCTCACACAAAGACAAAGAAACAACAAAAGTTACTCCCCATTACTCCATTCAGGGCCATTTCCTGGTTTGAAAGGGGCCTAGGATTTTATATTTTATTCGCCTGTTCCTAGTAGAAAAGGGGGGAACGTGGAGACCAATTTTTGGTTATCTATCCCCTCAACTTATCTGGACATTCCCAAGTTCAAAATGATTCTGGCTCAAAGAAAGGAAGACCTTCTACAGCATTTTGAATATGTCAGTCTAGTACCCTCTCAAGACATGTGCTTTCTGGGTGTGATACAGCAATACAGATGGCAGATGGCCTAACCCGGGACAAACAAAAAGAATTTCCATCCAGTTACCCATCACTATATCTCTTCAGTCGGGCTGACTGCAAGGACAGTCCTTCAAGCCTGCTACAAAAATAATGTAAACACAATGGTATCTCACTGTGTGGACACGGATGCCAAAAGGATTTGGAAATTCAAAAAAATTTTTGTGGTGGGCTGTGGCACTTCAATGCGTTCGGAGTGGAAGGACTCCCTGTGACTCTCTGTGACCCGGCCAGGCAGAGTGGGTGCAGCAGCCTCAGACATTGCTTGGGGAGGGGAGCTAAATGGAAACAAGTGTACTGACAAACACAGTACTCAGCAGCTACAGATCTATATCAGCATAGGAAGGAGATGTTAGCAGTCCAGTTTGCACTTGGCTTTCAAGGAGTTACTTCTTCCAGGGCAGGTGTGACACTAACAACACACAACACTGTCATGTGGTACATCACAACACACACAACACATTCTTACCCCATTGTGCAGGCAGCAAATGATTTATGGGGAGACTGCGCTCAGCTTGCAACTAACTCTTCAGGCAAGGTTTCTGCCTTATGGCGGTTCATATTTTCAGGGGTTGCATTAATCTCTAATCCTTCCTTTATCTTCCCTTGGTTGGTAGTGTGGGCTGGCTTTAAACCAAACCATTCATTACTTTTCGTTTGCATGCAGATCCCAAAAAAAAGGGAAAGATTTTTTTATTTTTACACACACACAGGCAATTCGCGTTGTTGCGTTAGGACTAAGGATTTAGGCAGTCTCAGCAGTTGTTTGTTTCTTTTTGCTTTGAGTTCTCAGGGCAAGCCTGTGTCAAAACAAACTATTTCTCAGTGGATTTGGTTTTGCATTGCATTTTGTTATTTGGAGATTCCAGCTGGGATTAGGCCTCATTCCACTAGGGCTACTGCCACCCCTGTTTTGGGGTGGGTTGTGTAGGTGAGTTATATTCTGCTAATTTTGTATATTTTATATATATATATATATTTGGTGCAGATATGTTGGGAGTTTTTGGTTTTGTTTCCACTTGCACTGATTTCAGCCTGTCCTTTTATTTCACTCCCAGATGTAAAAAATAACTTGCATGCTTTCATTACCTTTTTGCTGTAAGAAAAAGTACATTGTCTGTCTTTAAATAAATAAATTAATTAATTGTGCACTGTTCTTTTAAATGCTTTAAAGGAGTGACTGCTGGGGAGGCTACTACTTATTCACTTCTCACAGTTTCAGTCCTTATTTTTCACTGAACGTCTTGCCACTGTATCTTTAAATGTTGCAGTTCTCTCAGCAAAGAGTATTTGCAACTGCAGACCGCTCAATTCCATGAAAAAACTGTCAGCAATGAGGAAAAAAGTAAACTTAGCGAACAAATGAAATAATTTTTTGTAAATATAACCCTGAATGCAATGTACAGACGTCCCTTGGCCAGCTTCCTACACATGAAACCTTTTCTCCCACTACGAGCATTACTAGTGGAAAAATCAAGCTAATAATTTTGCAGATGCAAGGAACTTACCATGTGTATGCACTCATCATTTTTACTTATTTTTCAAGCTTATTTACTTAAAAAAAAATTGTCTGTAGCTTAAGCCATTGATCTTCTTTAAATAAGAAACATCTTTATTAAATTATCACATAAGATATAGGCAATCATGCATTTATATGAATGAAAACAAACCATATGGTCATAATTTTAGTTGCAAACATACCTCACAAACTATATTGACTTGTTGCAAACATTATACATCACTTATGATCTATCCTGTCATTGTCAGTCAAACATTGCATAGCTCATTCATATCCTGCCGTCTTTTAAACCTCTTTTCTCCTCTGCATGTATTGTTTCCACAATTCCTATTTTTCTATGTAATTTGCTACTACTATTTTCAACCAGTCCCAATTCCAGTTGTTTTATCTCTGTTATTTTATTCACTAATTCTAGCACAGGTGGTTTAGACTTCGATTTCCATTTTTTAGTAATTCATTTTTTGGCAGCCATCGTAATTAGACTCAGCAAGGCCTTAATATGTCTAGGCAATTGTGCATCATAGCTGAAAAAATCAATTCCTATGGTACACCAGTTGGCTCACCCAGTATCTCTGACTGGGTAGTATGCAGGGAATCTTTAAACTCTGCCAACTCGTTACACTCCCAGAAAATATGTTCCCAATTATCTCTCTCTTCCCCACCACACCTCTAACATTTGCTCTGTACTTGAGGAAAACATTCAGGGGGGTATAAAAAAAATACTTCCAAGCAGTGATCTTAAAATCATCTAGACTTTATTGCATACTTGGGAGACATAAATATATCCTCATTGTTACTTTGTGAATTGTTTATCCAGTCTCTCTTCCCAGTCCTTTCTAATGTCCTCTGATTGATTCTTATAGTTATCATGCAGTATTTTGTATGGACTACTAATTATTCCTTTTTTTCACAGCAACTTCTGTTTTATATTCTACTAAAAGTGCTACCAGTGCTGGTCTTTTGCTTAGGATCCCCCTATTTCTTTCTCTTTGCCTATACTCTGCTATCAATCCTTGATGGGGATGGTAATCTCTAGCCTGCAGTTCAAATAAATTCCTGGCCTCTTCCTATTCTCTTACCTTTCCCTCTAATTATTTCCTCACAAAAGCTTGGTTCTTTTACCAGTTTTCTCCAATAAATTCCAGCCCCCTCTTGCCTATTCTCTGTATCCCTACTTGCAGACAGCCCTATCGGCAGAATCCCCTTTCTCCATTCCCATGTTGGCTTAGTTCTTAGAATACTTGCTGCTACTTTATGAATAGGATATTCTCGGTGGTTATTGTTATTCTCCTTAAGGATCTGCATCCAAAATTCCAGTCTCTCCTTGTTTCTTGAGCTTCCCCCCATTTCATCATCATCCTTTTCCACTTTGAATTATAGGTTTCTGCATGTGCTATGTATAAGGGTCTTAACTGTGTAGCTCTGAAGTCCTCCTTCAAATCAGGTAATCCCAAACCACGTTATTCTGTTGGAAGAATCAGCTTATCCCACTTGACTCTTGCCATTTTTCTGTCTCGGATAAAATCCTTCAGCTCTTTATTACTTTCTGCAATGTCTCCTCTGGTTGATAAAAATATGCCTGACCTGTATATAAAACTAAAGGGACTAAAAACATTTTAACTACTTGTATCTTGCTATCAATGTCCATATCCATATCAAAGAGCTTCCAGTTTCTCAATTTTTTGTATTTTCTTTTGTTTAGTCTCTTCCGACATATCCTTAGCTGCCACAGCAGAATCCTTTTTAATCCACTTAATTTTATCATGTCTCCATAAATATGGGTAACCACTTTGTGTGTGAGTACGTAATTTACACCTATTGCCTTTGTTTAAGCTTCATTAATTTTGTATTCCAAAAAGATTTGAAACTGCCTCAAAATGTTCCACAACACTGAAATGCCATTTTCTGGTTTTATCAGGTATAAACTAATATTGTCTGCAAATAAGAGCCAGCTTTTCTTGACTGCCATACCAATTATATCCTTTAATTTCTGAGTCCCTTGTTTTCTTTGCCAGTGGTTCTAAATATAATGTAAATAAAAGGGAAAGAGGGCACCCCTGCCTGGTTCTACTGCTCAGATACAAATTATCAGAGAGGAACCCACCCACTTGAATTTTCGTCTCATATATCCTCCTAATCAACCTTATAATTTTTATCAGGGAATGCAGATGCTTCCATTGCCCTGCTCATAAACTCCCAGCATACTCTGTCAAATGCTTTCTCTGAATCAAGACCTACCAACAACAGTGATATTTTCTTATGTTCTGCTTCCCTCTGGATCATCATTGTTCTGTTAATGTTGTCAAATGTTTGCCTGCCCTCCACAAAACCACATTGTTCCATATCTATCGATTTTAGCATCACATTTTCCATTCTTTTAGCCATTATAGACATAAACGCTTTATAATCATGGTTTAGGATTGAAATGGGCCAGTATGAAGCTGGATCTGATACCCTCTTTAGGTATTACAGCCACTGCTGCTTTCTTGCAGGATGTTGGTGCATCTCTTCCTCTTAAAATACTATTAAATAAAACCTTCCAGATCTTTATAATTTTTTCCCTCCTAGCTTCCAAACTTCGACAGAAATGCCATCTATTCCTGGGGACTTTCTTGTGGATTGGTTATACATCGCCATTTTTATCATATCTCCTGTCCAAACTGCTAGTAATTGAGAGATGTGTACCTCTGACTTTGGCATATTTAATTCTTCCATTAACGTTTCCATTTGTACCTTTTCTTGATTTCCATATTTCTATGCTTTTATACAGACTTTCATAAAATTTCCAGAATATTTCTAGTGCCTCTACAGGCTCTCTTGTTTTAGACGGTCTAAGCTTGGCAACAAGCCTTTCTACTTTTTTTTCTGAGTTGTTGTGCTAAAAGTCTTTGTGCTCTAGAGTTGCGGCTTAACAATAATCTTTCTAAACTCATGTATGATATTGAGATAATCCTTTATTTTTGGTTTAGTATTCTGCAATTGCTCCTCTTCTTCTTCTGTGAGATGCCCCCTATTCTGCAATACTTTAACATTTGTCATTCCTTCTAAGGAATTCTTGTTACTTCTTAACCAGATCTCCCTTTTTTTTTTTTATTTTCACCCTATTTTTAAACTCCACTTTAATTTTTATCCCACTCCCTAGTTATATTTTCCAGAGAAATTTCTGTCTTCTCTAATATCTCCAGAATAATTTCCACTACCAATTCTGTAAATTCCTCTCTTTTCAGCTGATAGGCAGGAAAGCGACAGTGAAATATTTTATTTCATTACCTCACGTTTTTATTTTAGTTATTAGTGGTGCATGATCTGAAATAGTTATTGGATGCATATCAAAACTTTCAAGTAAATGCACATGTTCCTGTGAAATGCAAGGTCTGTCTAGCCTAGCCCAGTTTTTGTATCTTGGAGAATAATATGTAAATTCACTTTGAACTCCTACTACTGAATTCACATCTTCCATGCCAAATATTTTCAAAAAATTTCTTAAAAAAACTTGCCCTCCTGTGTTACATTTTCCCTTCTGCCCCCCCCCCCGACACATAAATCCCAGTCCCCACCTATAAGTAATATTCTCTGCTGAAAGCTGATTATTTTTCTCATAATTTTCTTAAGCTCTATTATAGCAGTTTTAGGTAAAGTGTAAATACATTCTAGTGTAATCCTTCTCCCTTGCCAGTAGCCATTTAGTACTTCAAATCTACCATTATATATTTTATCCTCTTCTATCACTATTGGAAGCTAATATAAGTACTTTTGTTTTCTTTTGTCCCAGGTATTTTGCTGAATAACCATCCTGAAAACCTTTCTTTACCAAATTTACATGTTCAGTTCTTTCCAAATGTGTCTCCTGTAGCATAGCTGTTTGCACTTTCCATTTTTAGTATAGTTCACTATTCGTTTTTTTAATATATCTGTGAGACCATTAACATTTAAAGATGCTATAGAAAGCATCATTGTTAAAAAGTTATTATTACCACCTTTTATATGTAACCGCTTTTTTAAGTATCTAGTTCCAGCTTTTGTGTTACATGCATACAGTAATGTTTGGCAGGTTGATCTTTTATACAGTTGTCTCTTGTCATATCCATTTGACCCTATGTCATGTCTCACAAAACTTTTTATTTTATTGAAAGCCCTCAAAAAATACACCTCTAAAAACCTGTTAACTTAATACTAGTACTGAAACTTGTGTACAGGTATTGAAGTTTTACCTTCCTAATAGGAATAATTGCCCCAAACTGACAGCCACATTTAGACTTGGGTTAACCTAAAAGGAAGGATCTGATGTTGTCCTTTCATTCTTCCTCTCTAATGGGTTTAGATCCGATCCTTGCATCTGACTCAGCAGCATGTACTAGGCACTGTATCCAGCTCTTGAGCTCCTCCCTCTACCCATAATGTTCTACTCCATCCCTAGTGCCTCAGATTTCATTTGCCGCCATTGTGGATAGGCATAGGTTCCACTCTTGAGCATAGTAAGCAGATTTTCTTCTAATTGTTAAAATTTACATAGTTCTTAAACCTTGTTAGTTTTTTCCTATGTCCTCTCTCTTAGTGGTCACTGGGTTTACGATTTTTGTGCACCTTTCTTTGACTTTCTACTAAGTTTTAGTGAAAACAAAGTATCTTCGGTAAACCACCACAGCTAAAAAAAACTGTGTAAAATAGCTTTATCTCCAAGTAAAAACAGAAGTAAAAAGGAGCACAAAATTGACCATTGATAAGCGTTTTCAGCTATATTAGCCTTCTTCAGATCTTAATTATCGTTCGTGCTCCTGTTTCATTTAAAATCCTAGTTAACCAGTCAATATAGCAAATTTTAGCCATGGTGGTTTACTGAAGATACTTTGTTTTCACTTTGTTTTCTGTCGGTACCTTCAGTAGTGCAACAGTGCTTCTATCCAGTTCTACTAAGTTTTAGTAGTCTTCGTACCACTGTGGGTACTTTCCTTTACCTGGCAGGTATTTTCCTTAAATACCACAGCTGGTATTTTTCTTCATTCCCTTCCTTTCTTCTTCCAGACCGTTTTTGGCTAATATTATTGTTTTTTAATTTGGTAGTTTCTGGCTAATAGCTACTTTTTCTTTCAAAACAAAAGTTATTGTTGTTTTTTCTTAATTCAGGGTTTTTTTCCTCCTTTTAACTGTCGGAGAAACCAACCGGATTTCAAAAGTTCACTTCTTGTGGGCATAAGATCCCAAACTGAGATACTCACAAGATGTGCATTTATTGTCTAGGACTGGACCATCTTAACATGGCCTTTTCAGTTTGCTCTATGTTTAAACCAAGAGCATCAGACAGGCATAGTAAGCTCATCCTTAAAGCATTACTTCCTGTTTCTCCTGGGGCTCAACCCCCTCTAAAACATCTAAACCCATTTCTTCTGATTCTGGGAAGAGGTCTCCCGAAGTCCCCAAGGGCTTCCTCGGAGCCAATGGAAAAGATTAGAAAAATCTCATATCCGACCTCCTCTCAGAGCTCAGATCTAGATGGGGATTCTTCCAGCTCCATCCCCTACTGGATCCATGAGTGTGCTTACAATGTCCATTGTTTCTCCCTCTCTGATGCGACCACTAGTTTCTGAGTCCCAGGCTGTATGATCCCTGCGAGTTTCGATGTCCGATCCAAGGCGAGTTCTTCCACTCCGATTTTCCAGGCCGGCTCTGCTTCGATATCTTTGGGTTAGCGCAGGTCTCAGAGCTGAGATGTTGGCACCGGATCCGAGTGGTTGAGTTTGCATTTTTGTCAGATCCGTCCCTTCCTCAGCCCTGGACAGCTGAGATCCAGGGGTGGCCCTGACCAACTCCCTTCGGAAGGTTCAGCTCCAAGGGGGGAAGAAAGAGTTGCCCTGGTCCATTTGTGTTCAAGATGGTAGAAAGGTCTTTCTCTCTCCATAGAGAACTGTTCTCTCAAGTCTTGGATCCTATCGCCTATCCCTCTTTGGCTCTGAGCTCATCAGACCTACTCCACAGGGACAGCCATTTCCAGTTGTCTCCAGACAGTTCCAGTAGAGGAACTACCCCTCTCTTCCGATACCTCCCCTGAAAATCCCACAGAAGAGGTCCCTCAGAAGAGGACGTGTAAGAGGAGACGCACAGACTCTCCCTAATGGAGTTTCTCATGGAAGACACTGATTTTGTTGAGGGAGAAGGATCCACCAGATCACCACTTGATGACATCTCTTTTTGAAGATATTATAGAAGTTCTTAAGCAGTGTGGGTGGTCATCCCAAACTCCTTCTCCTAAAGAATTGGGTGCTCCTGGAGTATTTTGGTGCTGGACCATCGACATCTTGGGTGACCCCCCCCCCCCCCAGCAGATGAACTTATTGATCTGATTTTCCACTGGGCATGTAAGAAGCCAGACACTATCCGGCCCCATACCCAAGCACTCAGACAAATTTTTGACCCGTCCTCACTGGAGCAAAGAAGTCCCGGTTGATGCTATGGTGGTGGCTGCAGCCACTAAAAAAGAGACAGCCGAGCAGAGCTCTTTTTGTCCATCTGCCAAATGGGGAGTCCAGAGTATTGGACAGGTTTGGAAAGCAACCTTCGATCTGAGGTCACTTAATTTCTTGACACATTTTACTAGGCTGTAAAGAGATTTGACTAAAGAACTATCATTCTGTCTGAGTCCACATCTGCTGAAGATTTCAAGAGGACGTCCTCTCAACTGGCCACTCTCATCTATTTCAAATGAGTTAATGAGGTTAATAGCTAAAACAACTGAGGGTACCTCACTTGCAGCCAATTCAGGTATTGCCATAATGAGACATGCCTGAATATGGCTATGTGACTTTGCAGAACCCTTTAAGACATCTTTTATAAATGCCCCATTTGATGGCACATCCTTGTTTGGGCCATCAGTTAAGGATATGCTTACCCACAGTGAACAAGAATGAAAGACCCTGTCTGCCGTGGGAATCAAGTTTTCTACCCCCTCAACGGACTTTTGCTAGAAACCAAAGAGATGGTAAGAAGATGTGGTTCTGTAAATCTCCGGGACCTTTCCAGGATTCACGCAGGGTAATTCCTCCAGAAGCAGAGGAGGCAGGTTTAATGGTAGACATTCCCCTAGAGGCAGAGGAGGCCCACAGAACCAGGGTTGTAGAGCATCATTTTCTGACAGGTCCTATCAAGCTCTCCAGGAAATGCTGCCAGACTGTCCAACTCTGGAGACTCTCTTTGCACCCTAGGTTCCTGGACAAAAATCTCAACTGATTTATGGGTGCTAAGAATAATAACCAGAGGATATTACATACCTTTTTTCCCTTCTTCGTCCATGTTGGAAGAAGAAACTTCCTGACGTTCCACCCAAAGGAGTAGCACAAAAAGTACAAAAGCTGCTAGAAAAAAAGAGTCATCCAGAAAGTCCCATGCGACCAGATAGGATTCTGCACTTACTCATGCTTCTTTTTAGAGCCAAAGAAAACAGGGGACCTCAGACCCATTTTGAATCTAAGCGGTTTCAACCAGTATGTGAAGAGGGCAATGCTCCGAATGGTCACTGTTCAGTCCATCCTGCCCCTTCTGCACAAGGACGACTGGTTGTGCTCTACAAACCGTCAGGACGCATACTGTCATATAAAAATAGACATGATCCAAAAGGCATCTTCGCTTTTGGCTGGGAGTCTGGCATTACCATTTCAGAGCTCTGCCTTTTGGACTCACTGCACCCCCCCAGGGTGTTTACCAAATGCATGGCAGTATTTGCAGCTCACTTGAGGGTCAAAGGATTCCAAGTGTTTTCATATCTAGATGATTGCCTCCTAACTGTCTCCTCCAGGCATCAACTTCAACAAGCCAGAGACTATTTGCTCCAGATTTGCAACACCTTGAACATTTCACTCAATCTTGCCAAATCACAGCTTGCTCCACTTCGGGGTCTGGAATTCATTGGGACTCTTTCGAACACTATAACTCGGGTGGCATCTTTACCTTTCCACCGCATTGCTTCTTTATGACATCAGGTACAGGATATCCTCTCTCATCCTTCTTCTCCAGCAAGGTTAGTTCTTCGAGCACTGGGGTCTATGTCAGCTACCATAGTACTGCTTCTCTTAGCACGCTTCTTTATGTGAATTCTCCAATGGACCTTAGCTGTACAGTGGTCCATTCTACATCTACATCAGTCCTTGTCTTTTCAAATAAAACTAACCCCAATTTGCAAGCTCCACATTCGTTGGTGGATTCAGTCTGATGATCTCTTTCTGGTCAGACCCTTTGTTCTTCTGAATCTAGTTGCCACAGTGACCACAGATGCTTCCCAGCTGGGGTGGGGCAGGGCATTTCATGGGAAGGGTGGTCCAAGGCATGTGGTCCGCCCCAGAGAACAAATTCCATATCAATGTTCTAGAGATGAGAGCAGTCCTTTTAACATTACAGGCATTTCAGGAATCTCTTCCTCTGGGGACTATTGCAATTCAGACAGACAACATGTTGGTAGTCTGATACATCAACAAGCAAGAAGGAACCCAATATTAACCTCTGTGCAGAGAGGCCATGAGAGTTTGGGAAATGGGCAATCTCTGCAGACTACTTTCTAGTTATGGTGCACTTTCCAGGGAAAGCCAACATGCTGATAGACAGATTAAGCATAGTCTGATATCTCACGAGTGGTCTCTCAACCAGTCAGTGGCAAATTCGAACTTCCGGTGTTAAAGCCAACCTTGCTGCAACCTATTTTCCTTCCCTCTCAACAAGTGCAGCGTGTGCTTCACTCTGATCTCCCCTCAGGGGGAGTCACCGAGAGATGCTCTGCTTCATGCTTTGACCTCTGGTCTCCTTTATGCTTATCCTCCTCTTCCACTCCTTCCAAAATTCTTACAGAAAGCAAGCGAGCTCAGAAAGTCAGTAATCTTCATTGCCACTATTTGTCCCCGGCAAGTATGGTTCCCCTTCCTACGGTCTCATTTTCATTATCCTCTGTGGATACTGGGGCCTCATCAGGATCTCCTCCCTCACCCATCGGGGATTCAACATCCCAACCTTCTAGCCCTCTGGTTAACTCTATGGTTTGTTCTCTTCCAGTAATACTCACAGTCCCGGCTCTCTTACCCAGTTTTTGACTTTATTTTAGCATCACAAAAAACTTCCACCAAGAAAGTGTATAGGAGCAAATGGAAAAGGTTTTCTGTTTGGGGTACTGACCAAAACATTTAACCTTTTCGGCCCCAACTTCTGCATTTCTTTTTCTTACAACCCTTTTTAATGAAGGGTCCAGTTTTTCCTACAATTAAAATTCAGTTGGCAGCCATGTATAATTTCCATTAAGGAAGTAAATCTTTCTCCCTGGCATCTTCTAGATTTTGTAAAGCTTTTTATGAAGGGCATTTTTCCTCCTCAGACCTCCTTCACCACCTTGAGACTTTACGGTAGTTCTTCAGGGTTTAACTCAGAAACCTTTGGAACCGTCAGATAAATGTGATCTAAAATTTCTGTCATGGAAAATGGTCTTCCCAGTACCTGTAACTTCAGTGAAAAGAATTTCTGCTCCATGCTCTATCAGTGAAACCCTCTTACATTATCTTTCATAAAGGTAGGGTTTCTCTAAGGACTAACCCTTCCTTTGTGCCTAAAGTGGCTTCTGAAGATAGCATCAACCAGTCCATTAATTTACTAGTCTTTTTTCTAAATGTTTCCAATAAAGGAGAGTGCATGCTAGATCTCCTTGATGTACATAGACATTGACATTTTTTATCTTAACAAGACAGTGCAGTTTTTTCGTATCCTCTTTATGCAAGGTATGCATGATATGAGTGAATGGCCTTATTTTTGCTGAAGCTTAATCTTTTTATTTCTGGGAGGCTCTGGGAGTAATTGTTTTATAGCCTCAGCATAAGGCATCTAATGTGATTAGAGAAGGATCATGGTGGAGGTGTATGAAGCCCACAGGAAAAGATTTTAGGCTAGAGTGAACCCTCCATATTAGTTGGGTAGTTAGACCTCTCAGAGATGGAATTATTAGTATGGAATACAGGTTTGTTGTCTTTAAACATAATGCTGTTTGCACACTGTCTTAGGAGACCTTGTGCTAAAAGGTCAAAATGTGCTATAGGACTGTCTGGTATCCTGGCATATCATGCCAGCAGCAGAGTTAGGTTGGGAATGTATAATGCATCCTGCATGGCCACCCTTAGCGTGCATGCCACAGGACTACATTACTACCAAAGGTATTTATTCTCGCTGTGGTGTATGTTTGGATATATTCACAGAGAAGGCCACTGCTGTAGTGACACCTGTAGGTGCTGGGGCAGGAAAGCAGGCACATGCTGACACCCATGTAGGGCTTGATGATAAGATGCAGATGCATGAATCACTGTCAAGATGACACTGTGGCACAGTCTGTTTCCATTTTGTGTGTACAGCCACTTGCAGTAGATGGTGAGTGTGTGACCTTGCCCTCAGATGAGCCTGAGACTGTACAGTACAAGTGCTCAACATCTCCATTTAAAGGATGCCTTGTGGCTGTGACAGCAAGGCCAGTACATTTCATTTGTTGTGTGTATACCTACCATAGGTCAGCCTTGCAACAATGCTATCATGTCACAGGTGTCTCCTGACAAGGGGGTGGCACTCAGAGTCATTTAGCAGATGTACCAGACTGTCAGTAAGACACAGTCTGCAGCAACACACTTCTTCATGGAGGTGACTTCAGTGTTCTATGGCACTTACAGATATGTTACCCAACAGTGTCAGCTTCTCTATAATGATTGGTCTGATGAGGTATGTGATCCACTTCATGAGAGGGATCACCAGTTCCATTGTCACTGTTAAGATTGGCAGTGTTGTCCAAGATCAGGATATACCCATTAATTGTGTACAGGGTGCCGTCACAAGGTACAGAGTCCTGATATCAGGCATTGAATGATGGTCTGCCACCCATTACTGTGGGCAGCAATGACCACTTCCCTGCACTGGCAGAACACCTCTCCAGTGGACTCCATCCAGATGATGTTTCTTTAATTTGCCTGTTAACTTATTTATGCTTTTTGACCCTTATTAGTTCCTTTAGGCCAGTGATGTATTTTCAGGAAGGATCTGAGCTGGTATTCATACTGACTGCTCTTCCTCTTGCACACTACATCTTTCATGAGAAGGCCGCAGTCCTAATGCACCAGGCCAGTGGAGTGGCCTAGGTCAGATTTGCACAGTATCACTCCAACCATATCACAGGAGGAAGTGATTCTTGACACAGAGTAGCCATCAACTGAAGACCCCTGTCTCTGACTCAGATAAACCTTACTGTTCAACTGCATATGGAAACATTATATTAAATAACTTGGTGAGAAATCTAGAGGCATCACCCTGAGAAATATGCAGCATTTCCATTGATGGTCTCTGAAAGGACCTTGTAGCTAGAGTAGAAGGAGTTGCTTATACTTTGATTTTCACAGGTAATAAAGGGCCATGCAATCTTCTAATTTTTGTGTATGGATGAGTCATGTCAGCCAAGGCCTTTGCAATATACTGTACTACTTGGAAGTGCTTAATAATCTCTAGATTGGCAAAGCTATGTGCATGTCATTCTCCGATGTTACCATCTCCTTTGGCACCAGACATCAATGCACATGCACCAGTAGGAAGCATTGCTGATAACTGCTAATGTATGCTGCTGCACAAATTATGCTGTTAATTTTAGTATTCTGTCTGCAACTCTTATTTTTAGTGAGCCTAGCCCTTTTAGGGTCAGTCACTCATTGGTTTTCAATATCCCCGACAGAGAACTTCAGATCACCAGTTTGTCCATCATGTATATTATTGCCTTTTGCATATCATTGTGGTCTCATTTTCCTACAGAGTTTTATTTGCATGTCAGTATATGTTCATTTGCATCTGTCTTCTGCTGCATGTTTGTAATGTCTACACTTCAGTGCAATGTGGCACTATGAAATTATATTATACTTTGTTTGGCTAATTCTCACTCACCTGCATGCTACAATACTATACAATTGTATGTGTGAATCCTGGCCTATATCTCAGTTCTCCCTTGACAGTTCTTATGTCAGTCCTCCTTTGACAGTTCTTAAGTAGGTAATTATACCTGGACACTTTGGAATAAAGGTAACCCAGTTTTCCATTTTACTCATAAGGATTTAATTGCTGATTGCTGAATTTGACCATACTACATTGCCACTGTTAGTTTTGGTATTTTTCCAGTGATAAAAATGTTCACTGCTATGTGTAAATATGTATGCTTCTGACTTCTGATGAGAAAGCAACTCGGTATAACTATTTTCTGGACAAACACTGTATTCCCCAACATAAAAATGATTATATATGAATACCCTGTGGAAACCAATTATACTGCATTTTGGAAACCCTGTACATTCTAATGTTCATGTAGGCTTGCCAGGGCCTCTCACTATAGGGCTATAGCTCTGAGTTTGACATTCATGTCACAACTGAAAAGGGTTGTAGGTCTAATTCACTTACCTGATAAACAAAGAATAAATAAATTAAAAGTCTTCTTGTAACATTTTTGGACAAAATATCTGTCAGTTATAAATTGTACACAAGTTCTGCTTTTAGGTACAGGGATAATAGAATAGTTGAATTTCTGAATGACAGTTTGCATTTCCTGGGAATGTGTGTTATATATGAATTGTTGGCAAACTTAAGGAGCTAGACATAAACCCCTTTCTAACACGTTACTTAGTCAACTGGCTCACTGATGAGATCTAGTAGGTTAGGCTCGGTGAAGCCAACTCCACATAGAGGTCTGTCACCAGTGGAGTCCCTCAGATCTCCATGCTGTGTCCACTCCTCTTTGGTATCTGCTTCTTGGAGGACAAAGCCAATGTCAAATTCCTCTGGCTGACCAAGTTCGCAGATGATTGCAAGCTAGGAGCAGTCTTAGAATTCCGTTAAGATGAAAACACCCTACAGGAAGGTATAACATAGGCAAATGACTGGTGCCAAAGTCACAGCATAAAACTCAATGCCAGGAAATGTTTTATAGTACCTTTGGGAAGATGGCCACCCCTGGTAACTACACCATCGATAAAACCCTAAAAGTTGACTCACTAGTCAGGGATCTGGGAATTCATGTAGATAGTAACCTTATAAGGAAAATCCTTATATATTGCTCAATACAGGGCATGGCATCTAGTTCCAGGGAAGTCATCACACTACTGTACTCTTGCCATTATTGGACCCATCATAGAGAATGATTCGCCCTTACGTATATACCTCATCAGTCGCATGCAGCAAACTGCAACATCCTCAAAGACTGCTTACAAAAAGAATACAGAGAGTAAACCCAATGTCCTATGTGCATCCTCTCCAAGCCAGATTAAACCCAATGTCCCTGTATGGATCATCTCCAAGCCCTATCTCTGTACTCTACAAACCACTGAGCAGCAAGTTATGTCTGGAGTATAAGGCATCCTTAAAACTGGCTCTGATGAACCTTTTGCACATTTGCAAAACAAACAGAATCAGACTTACTAGATCCAAAGATTTTGATTATGTTAATCTGCCATATATCTCATTTCCTCTCTACTTTCACTGGCTTGTTTGAGTAATCACTGAATCAAAAAAACCTCCCCTTCAACTATTTAAATTTATTGGCCATCCTTCTGTATTCCATAGTACCAGAATACAAAAGTGACCACCCCTTTCAACCCATCTTGCTGTTTTAAAAATAGTAACTCTCCACTAAACCTTAACTTTTTAAACAGGTAAAACTTAAGTTACCTACTTTCACATCTAAATTTTTTAGTGCACACTGCAGTGTGCATTTTTTTTCATCTTACCTTTAAGCATCCCTTTGACTAGCACTTTCTGTAATATTTGCTGGAAAGCACTAGGAAGCCTTAACCTGATACAAGCACTCAACACTCCTTGTTAATAAGGAGAAATTAATAGTAGGCACTAAACAGTCTAAAATTGCAAAGTACCTTGCTAAGGTAAGGGAAAACAGCTCCTGTACTTTACAAAAAAAAAAAAAAGCACCAAACCAGGCATGTCCAAGGGTCAGCTTCTGGTGATTTCTCCTGTCCACCTGGTGAATCTGGGCATACTGGCGCAATGCAGCAATTGCCTCATATACACAGACAACCCTCTCCTCCTACCACCCAACACTACAACCTGTGAGAGATGCACTTACATAGCCAAAATGGAAGCAAAGCTCTCTCCACTCAAGATTGTGCTAGACAGTCAAGAGGAGAAGTTTAAGACCCACACTACACCTCAAGCAACACATAGCCCTTCTAAACCCACACCACCAACACCCACATATAGCAACACTAAATCCACATATGCAGAGGCCCTTAACTGTAACCTGCCCAAGCAACAAGGACCTCTGATGCTGAAACTCAAACAAACACCAATCACAACCAAAGTGTCACATAGTTCACACCACCAGTGTGCCACCCAGCAACAGCCCCTAAGGCAAGACAATGTACCTAACACTTTAGTCATAGGTGACTCTATAGTCCGGCACACTGATGTCCCTCTCACCAGGTTGAACAAGGAGAAAATTACAGTCAGCTGCCTGTCGGGTTCCAGGATCTGCCACATAACGCATGCACTCAAGTCACTCCACAACAAGTACAAATATGACTCTGTCATTGTCCATGTTGGAGTGAATGACTTGAGACGTACCTCCCTGGACTACATGAAAAGAGACATGGAAGAGCTGTCGGATCATGTGGCCCAGGCAGATATGACTCTGGCCCTGAGTAGCTTCCTGCGTTCGCCCAGAATGATACCACAATATAAGGACAAAATGATTGACTTCAACAATTGGCTAAGCTTCTGGTGTCATTCAAAGGGGATCCAGTATCTGTCTGCCTGGGACAACATGATTGACAGACCACGATGCTTTTCCAGAGATGGTCTGCACCTGTCGCCCCTGGGATTCAGGTTACTGGCTAAGGCTGTTGCCACCCCTATAGTGCCTTTTTTAGGCAAAATTCAAATGGCAAAACCACCACCGTAACAGGTACAAGCATGCAAAATCTGAAGGTAATGCTAATCAATGCTAGAAGTCTAAACCTCAAAATGCACTCTCTCGAGGCACTCCTATAAATGGAGAACATCAATATCTGTGCAGTAACTGAGACCTGGTTCAAGGCTCCAGAGAGCACCCCTGCAATACCAGGCTACAACTCTTACCACACTTTTCAGCCACCAAAGCAGGCCCGAAACACTAAAGGTGGAGGAGTGTCAATATTCACCAAGGATATTCACACCACCCGGCTAGTTGCCCAACACAATGCGTCTGAAATTCTTCAGGTGCAACTAACACTAGGTAAGACTGCAATCCAAATTGTAGCTTGCTACAGATCCCCCACCATATCCCAAGATTCTCACTACACCTTTCTAAACATACTAGAAAATATTAAGATAGAAGCAAACACCCTAATACTGGGTGATTTTAACTACCCTGCCATTAACTGGGAAAACTACTCCTGTACCAACACCTTTGCCCAACGGTTCTTGGAATTCATAAATTCCAACGCCCTGGATCAACTAATCCATAGTCCAACCAGGGGCTCCAATATCCTAGACCTGGTCATTACCAACATGGGAAATTGATGCTCCACACCTACGGTCACCCCCTCGTTAGTCAGGTCTGACCATAAGCTAATCACCCTTAACATCCACATTCCACCCCCACCCCCCCAGTAAGGAAACCTCCATAAAAAACTTCTCCAAACCCAACATCATGCTACTCAAGTCAGAAGTGACAAACTTTATGGCACCCATGCAGACGGGAACTGAAAGTTCAACTGCTGAATCCTACACTAAGGCACTGTATGAGCACATCGACTCATGCATGAATTGTGCCATACCAAATAGAATCAAGATGCTCTCTTCCAAAAAAAGGAAGCCAATCTGGTGGTCCCCTTCCATAAACAAACTTTGCAACAAAAGGAAGAAACTGTTGCAGAAAAGAGGGAAAATCCCAGGATGAAAAAACTTCCTTATCTGCCTCAGTAAGAAACTGAGATCCCTCATAAAATCCTCCAAAGCTGGTTACGAAAATAAAATTGCCAAAGATTCCAAAGACAACCACAAGGCATTCTCTAACTATGTCAAGAATCTAAATGGCAATGATCATATCTGCTCTGAGCTAAAACAGAATGGCATTAAATATACTGATCCCAAGGATATTGCCAATATCCTGGCAGATCGCTTTAGTGCCAACTTCACCCCCCTCTCACCCCCTAAATGGCCCATCTCAATACTAGAAGATTGCCAAATTCCTGTAATAATGGCCACACAGGTAAAAAAACGCACTCTCCAAAGCTAAGAATACAGCATCCATGGGACCAGATGACATCCCGGGCTGTGTACTACATGAACTGGCACCTCACCTAAGTGTCATGTTTAATCATAGCCTCACCTCAGGTTTCGTGCTCACTGAGTGGCGCAGAACTACAGTTATCCCACTCCACAAGGGGGGATCCACCTTGCATCCCGGAAACTACCATCCCATCAGTCTGACAAGCCTTATCTGCAAGGCCATGGAGCGTATTATCATGGAACTCATAAACAAAGACATTGGCAACCTTCAAACACTGGACCCCACCCAGTTTGGGTTCGTGAAGGGCAGATCTTGTCTCCTGAACCTGAATGACTTCTTCGAATCAGTCTCCAGAGTCATGGACCAGGGTAAGGTGGTCCACACAGCCTATCTAGACCTTGCCAAGGCCTTTGACACCACCCCCCACTCTGGAATCATAGATAAACTTACTAAGCTGGGCACTAATCCGTATGTCACCCAGTGGGTTGCTAACTGGCTTACTGATAGAACCCACACTGTAAAAGTAGCCAACTCCAAATTCAGCTCCAGACAAGTGACAAGTGGAGTACCTCAGGGTTCAGTCCTGGGACCGCTCTTGTTTGGCATCTACTTCTCTGAAGTACAGGCCAACACTAAGGGACTCTGGATAAAGTTCGCAGATGACTGCAAACTGGGAGCCATTATTGAATCCCCAAATGATGTGGATACTCTACAAAAGGGCCTTACAGAAACAGATGCTTGGTGCCAGAGCCATGGGCTCAAGCTCAATGTGAAGAAATGTATAGTTATCCCCTTTGGGAAAAAACATGTATCCGTGAATTACCATATAGGTGGCAGTACACTAAACACCGAAAGTGTGATAAGAGAGTTAGGGACACAGGTGGACAGTGGTCTCACCTTCGATAACCACATCGCCACAACAGTCAGGAAATCCTTCTATGTGGCACACCTCATCACTAAGGGCTTTTCATCCAGAAAAAAGGAGGTCATTGTCCCACTGTACTCATTCCTCATTAGACCCATTATAGAATACAACGCCCCGTTTGTATGTACCTCTCAAGACATCTGCAACAACTGGAAAGGCCACAGAAATACCTCACTAAAAGAATCACAGGCCTAAAGCAGATGCCCTACGCTGACCGCCTTAAAAAAACTTCAGCTGTACTCTGTCGCATATTGTCTACTCGGAGGCAATCTCTGCTTAACATACAAGGCCATGTCAAACCCAGAGCAGTTGGACATGCTACACTTAAAGAAATCCCAATCCCTCAGAGCCACACGCTTCAGGGATCTAAACCTTGTCATCACAATAAACAAGACATACTGGAGGAATAGGTTCCTGACCCAGAGACTCCCCAGACTCTGGAATAGATTACCCATACATGTCAAGCAGAGTGCCTCTTTGGCCCTCTTCAGAAGGAACCTTGATGATTGGATGGGAGAAAGAAAATTCACCCTGGGGATCACGATAGTTGCCCTGCTAGACAGGGGTCCAGGGAAGTAAATAGTGTGGGAAGAAATAGCCAGGGAATTGTTATGGCTAGGCTTGTATAGGCCCTAGGGCTAATGGCCTAGTACCAACCTATGAACCTATGATTTTGTTTGTGACATAAATATCTCATGTGAGACAGCTGCATCTCAGGGAATTCCCATTCTCTGGAATAGGCCCTTCATCCATATGAAGCAAAGTTCTTCCCTTACCATATTTAAGGATAACTTGGACCATTGTATGGTATGTTATAAATTCAGCCCTGGTCTGACATCTCAGTCCTTGATGGACATAACTGCTTTTTACTGTGCTTGTTTTCTATCAAAAATAATTTTTGTGGACTGGTAGTTTAACCGGCATTTGCTGCTTGTCTTTCCTGGGAAAGAGGCACCATTTTTGGTTTGACCATGGAGCAGGCTACCATCTGGCTGAGCAGCTGTAGCTGTTGCCACCACAGCAGGCTAGCAGTTTGCCTTAGCAGCAGGTGGGTGATTGCTGTGACAATTTTTTGTAAATCAGACTACTCATCTTTTACCCTAGAACCTACCGAATGGTGCACTACTACAGTCATCTCTCTTCATAAAGGGGAAGTGACTACAGACTCTGGGAATTATCACCCCATTAGCCTAATGAGTCTGATATGTAAAGCTATGGAGTGCATCATCATGGACCTGATTAACAAAGATATTTATGAAAGGGAGATCATGCCTGCTCAGCCTGGTTGACTTCTTTGAGTCAGTCACAAGGGCTGTGGATGCAGGTAAGGCAGTGCATACAGCCTACTTCGATCTGGCCAAGGCCTTTGATACCATTCCTCACTCAGGAATTATTGATAAACTCGCTAAGCTTAGGCATCAACCCCTATATCACTAGGTGGGTTACAAATTGGGTCACAGATAGAACCCACAGTGTGACAGTAGTGGACTCCAAGTCAGACTGCCAACCAGTCACGAGTGGAGTCCGACAGAGAGAGGTCCTGGATCCTCTCCTGTTTGGCATCAACTTCTCAGAAGTCCAGGTCAACACAAAGGAACTCTGGCTGACCAAGTTCACAGAAGACTGCAAGCTGGGAGACATTATTAACTCCCCAAGGGATGCAGACATCCTGCAGAAAGGCCTCACTGAGACCAGTGACTGTTGTCGAAACCATGGCCTTAAGCTTAACGCCAAACAATGCGGCTTCATCCCCTTTGGTAAAACCTCAGTTTTCACTAATTACCACATCGATGGGGACCCAGTGAACACTGAAGGCGTTATAAGAGATCTGGGGACGCAGGTTGACAGCAACCTCTCCTTCGACCACCACATTGCCACTGTGGTCAGAAAGTCCTTCTATGTGGCACATCGCATTACCAATGGTTTTGCATCCAGGAGGAAGGAGGTCATAGTCTCTCTCTCTACTCTTCCCTCATTTGACCAGTCATAGAGTATAATGCCCTATTTGGCATGTACCTCACTATACACCTGCAACAGATGGAGAGGCCAAAAAAAATACCTCATGAAGAGGATCCTAGGCATTAAACATGTCCTACATGGACAGACTCAAAAAGACTCTAGCTAGTCTCTGTCTCGTATCACCTACTTAGAGGCGATCTCTGCTTGACTTACAAAGCCATGTCTGACCCAGCTGTGTTAGAAATGCTACATCTAAAGAAATACTAATCCCTCCACACCACACGCTCCAGAGACCACAACCTCATTACCACAATCAACAGAACATGCCAGAGGGACAGGTTCCTCACCTAGAGACTGCCCATGCTCTGGAATAGACTTCCCATACATGTCAAGAGCACCTCACTGTCCCTCTTCGAGAAATCTTGATGAGTGGATGGGTAATAGAAAGTTCACCCCGGGGATCACTCCAGTGGATCTACTTGATCGAGGCACTGGGAACTAACATCGGGCGGCATGATGCTAGGGCACTTCTGTGGGCAAGGCTTGTAAAGGCTCCAGGGCCATTAGCTTAGTACACACCTATGAACCCCCTGGTGTAGCACCTACAGCCACTGTGGGCTGGGGCTTTGCCATGTCCTCTGTGGCTGTTGGGAGTCCGCTCAGTGGGCAAAGGAGATCACTCATGTCGGTCCTGGGAGAAGGATCAGGGAAGGTTTCTTATTATGTTAGAATGCTGTGCCCATCCCTGGGGAAGCAGCTGCTGCCATTAGTAACATGGCTGGCCCCCAGTTTTCTTGTCAAAGATAAACAGAAAACCAAGCATGTATCTTCTCCTCCTCAAATTCCTTTGGATAGGAGTAGTTTACTGGGAATGGCTGAGTGTTTGATTCAGGCTGTTGATACTTCTTGTAAAGTAGTTTCTGGTAAAACAAAGAGGGATTCCTGGTTTCCCGAAGAGATTCAAGATTCTGAATCTGAAAATAAAGATGGAGGGATGGATTTAGGGTTTTGTCCTCAGATTTCTGATTCAGACCCACAAGGCGAGCTTACTTTCTGATTCTCCTTGTGGGGATTTTTCTGCCTCTAGACTATCGCTAGAATGTCCCAGTGTTTTCAGTGGAAGAACTCTGAGATTTCTCAGTTTCTCAGACAATACTAAGAGTTATTACAGAAGAATTTTCCATAACCTACACCTATTCCTCATGTCCTGTCTGGTTTAGAGGATATGTGTCTTACTGCCTGCAGTTTTCCTTATAGTCAGCCAGCTGTCCCTAAAAAGACAGATAAGATGTATAAAGTTCCTCAGTCTTTTAATTGTTTATACACTGTTTCCAAGCCTGACCCAGCAGCTGTAGCCTTAGTTGATTCTACTGCTGCTAGGCACTTAGTTAATTCTATTCCTATTTTTTCTAATAAGGCTAGGAAAATTGATATGTTTTGAGGGAGGGGGTGTATTCTTCTGCCACTTTGATTTTTCAGAGTTTTAACAGGCTTATGTGTTAAAAGTTTCTTTTGACAAATTTTAAAACTATGAGGAATGTTTCATCTACAGTTTCTTCTTCTGAAGAAAAATCTGCCTTACATAACTTAGTTTCTTAGTTTGAAACCTCCCAGATGATGTAAAAAATTAGATTATAAGTTCTGGCTTGGATAGAGATATACTGTTTGGCCCCCATAAGTTCATAGGTAGGTACTAGGCTACTGGCCCTAGGGCTTATATAAGCCTAGCCAAAAAGGTACCCTGCCTTTCGCCACCCAAGAAAATTATTTTCCTGTGCCCCTGTTGAGCAAAGCCACAGAAGCGATCCCCGGGGTGAATTTCCTATTTCCCATCCAATCATCAAGATTTTTCTTGAGTGCTAATGAAGAGCTCTGTTTGACATAGATAGGTAGTCTGTTCCAGACTATGGGAAGTCTCTGGGACAAGAATCTATCCCTCCAGCATGTTCTGTTTATTGTGGTGACAAGGTTTAGGTCCCTACAGTGTGTAGTTCGGAGGGATTGGGATTTCTTTAAGTGGAGCATGTCCAACATCTCTGGGTTTGACATAGTTTGTATGTTAGGCAGACATCGCCTCTGAGTAGGCGATATGCGACGGAGTAAAGCTGGAGTTTTTTGAAACGGGCCAGTAATCCTCTTTGTGAGGTATTTTTGTGGCCTCTCCAGTTGTTGTAGATGTCTTGTGAGGTACATACCAAAAGGGGCGCTGTACTCTATAATGGGTCTAATGAGTGATGAGTAGAGGGGAACAATGACCTCATTTTTTTCTGGATGAGAAACCTTTTATGATTAGGTGTGCCACGTAGAAGGATTTCCTGACCACTGTAGCGATGTGATTATCAAAGGAGAGACTACTGTCCACCTGTGTCCCAAGGTCTCTTATCACGCTTTCAGTGTTAAGTAGACTACCACTTATGTGGTAGTTCATGGTTACAGAGTTTTTACCAAAGGGCATGACAATGCATTTTTTGGCATTGAGCTTCAGGCCATGGCTTTGACACCAAGCATCTGTCTCAGTGAGGCCCTTTTGTAGGATGCCCACATCGTTAGCAGTTTCGATTATGGCTCCCAGTTTGCAGTCATCTGCAAACTTTGTTAGCCAAAGACCTTCTGTGTTAGCCTGTACTTCAGAGAAGTAGACACCAAACAAGAGATGACCCAGGACTGAACCCTGTGGTACTCCACTTTTCACTGGTCTGAAGTCGGATTTGGAGTCTGCTACTTTCACAGTGTGGGTTCTGCCCGTGAGCCAGTTGGCAACCCATCTTGTGACATAGGGATTTATACCTAGTTTAGTGAGTTTATCTATAATTCCAGAGTGGGGGATGGTATCAAAAGCCTTGGCGAGATCTAGATAGGCTGTGTGAACCACCGTACCCTCTATATGGCTTTGGTGACTGCTTCAAAGAAGTCTATCAGGTTTAGGAGACATGATCTGCCTTTTACAAACCTGAACTGGGTGGGGTCCAGAGTTTGGAGATTACCAATGTCTTTGTTTATGAGTTCCATGATGATATGTTCCATGGCCTTGCAGACCAGGCTCATCAGGCTAATGGGGCGGAAGTTCCGAGGGTCCATCGTGGCTCCCCCTTTGTAGAGTGGGATAACCGTTGCTGTGCGCCATTCATTGGGCACAAAGCCTGAGGTGAGGCTATGATTGAACATGGTACTTAGGTGGGGTGCCAGTTCGTTCTGTAGTTCATGTAGAATGCAGCCTGGGATATTGTCATGTCCCATGGATGCTGTGTTCTTGTCTTTGGAGAGTGTGTTTTTTTACCTGTGCAGCCGTGATTACAGGAACTTTGCATTCTTCTGGTATAGAGATGGGCCCTCTAGGGAGTGAGAGGGGAGTAAAGTTGGCACTGAACCTATCTGCCATGATGCTGGCAATGTCAGTTGGTTCTGTATATTTAGTGCCATTGTGCTGCAACTCAGAGCAGATCTGAGTGTTGCCATTGAGATTCTTGACATAGCTATAGAATGCTTTGTGGTTGTCTTTAGAGTCAGTGGCAATTTTGTTTTCTTAATTAGCTTAGGAGGATTTTATGAGGGATCTCAGCTTCTTACTGAGACTGACCAGGGAGCTCCTCCAGTCATGGGATTTTACTCTTTTTGCAACAGTTTCTTTCTTCTGTTGTAGTTTGTTTATGGCAGAAGACCACCAGATTGGCTTCCTTTTTTTGGAGGATAGCATCTTGGTTCTGTTAGGGATAGCACGATCCATGCACTTGTGTAAGTGCTTTTATAAAGTGCATTTGTGTAGGATTCAGCAGTCGTACCTCTATTGTCCGTCTGCATGGGTGTCATGACGTTTGCCACTTCTGTCTTAAGAAGTGTGAAGTTGGTTTTGGAGAAGTTTTTTACAGTGGTTACTCTAATGGGGGTGGGGGTTGGATGTGGATGTCTAGGGTGATTAGCTTGTGGTCTGATCTGACCAGTGAGGAATTGACCTATGGTGTGGAACACCGGTCACCCATGTTGGTAATGACCAGGTCTAGGATATTGCTGCCTCTGGTGGGGGTATAAATAAGTTGATCCAAGGCATTAGAATTCATGAATTCCAGAAAACGTTAAGCAAAAGAGTTGGTACATGAGTAGTTTTCCCAGTTAATGGTGGGGTAGTTGAAATCGCCCATTATTAGGGTGTTGGGTTGTACCCTAATATTTTCCAGTGTATCAAGAAATGAGGAGTGGGATTCCTGGGGCATGGTGGGGGATCTGTAGCAAGCTACAGTTTGGATTGCGGTCTTGCCCAGAGTTAGTTGCACTTGGATAATCTCAGATGCATTATGCTGTGCAACTAGCCTGGAGGTGTGGATATCCTTAATGAATATGGACACATCCCCACCTTTAGTGCTTCGGTCTGGGTTAGGTGGCCGAAAGGTGTGGTATGAATTATAGCCTGGTAATGCAGGGGTGCTCTCTGGAGCTTTGAACCAGGTCTCTGCCACTGCACAGATGTCGATGTTCTCCATTTTAAGGAGTGCCTCGAGTGAGTGCATTTTGAGGTTTCGACTTCTAGCATTCAGTAGCATTATCCTTAGATTTTGCTTGCTTGTACCTTTTACGGTGGTGAATTTGTCATTTGAACCTTGCCTAAAAAAGGCACTATGGGGGTGGCAAGAGCCTTAGCCAGTATCCGGAATCCCAAGGGCAACAGGTGCAGGCCATCTCTGGCAAAGCATTGTGGTCTATCGATCATGTCATCCCAGGCAGACAAATGCTGGATCCCCTTAGAATGACACCAGAAGATTAGCCAATTGTTGAAGTCAATCATTTTGTCCTTGTACTGTGGTATCATTCTGGGTGACGGCAGGATGCTACTGAGGGCTAGGGTCATACCTGCCTGGGCTACAAGGTCTGAGAGCTTCTCCGTGTCTCTTTTCATGTAGTCCAGGGAGGTACGTCTCAGGTCGTTCACACCAACATGGACAATGACAGAGTCATATTTGTACTTGTTGTGGAATGACCTGAGTGTGTGCGTTATCTGGCGGATCCTGGCACCCGACAGGCAGCTGACAGTAACTTTCTCCTTGTTTAGCCTGGTGAGTGGAACATCAGTGTGCCTGACTATAGAGTCACCTACGACTAGAGTGTTGGGTACGTTGTTATGTTTTATGGGCTGTGGTTGAGTGGCACACTGAGATTGTGGGTTATGTGTCATTTGAGTTGTGTTGGGGGGTGGAGTTTTATTGGGTTTCAGCTTTGGAGGCCCCTCTTGCGTGGGCAGGTTTTTATTGAGAGCCTCCATGAATGTAGGTGTGTGTTTTGTGTTTCTATGTGTGTGTTTTGGTGATGTAGATTTTGAGGGACTATGTAATGAGTGTGGTGTGGTGCAAGTGTTTACCTTCTCCTCTTGACTGTCTGTTCCAGTCTTGGGTGCAGAGTGCTTTGCTTCCAGTTTGGCTATATAAGTGCATCTCTCACAGGTTGTAGTGTTGGGTGGTAGGAGGAGAGGGTTGTCTGTGTACATGAGGCAATTGCTGCATTGCCCCAAGATGCCCAGATTCATCAGGTAGACAGGAGAAAACACTGGGAGCTGTCCCTTAGACATGACTGGATAGGTGCTTATTTATTAAGTACTAAAATCTGCTTTCCTCTAGACAAGTGAGGAAAATTTGAGTGCTGTAGTAATTTGTAGCTTTAGTGCTTTCAACGAGTTCTGAACAAGTGCTGAGCTCAAAGAAACAGATTTGAGTGCTGAACCTAAAAAACTAGCTAGTTCTAAGAAACTAAATTAAGCTAGAAGGCTTCTCTCCAACACAGAAAGGTTTGTGGGCTCAGAAGCTTACAAATAGTCCTGGATGCAGCAAACATGTATGTGGACTAGAGTACTTACAGGAAAGGCAGGAAACAAACTTAGAATTTTTTTTCTTCCCAAATGCTCTCTTTGTACATAGGAGTGCCTGAAATCAGAATATGACCTCACTGCACTCAGTTGACTGATCAAATGAGATGGGCCCAGAAGGAGTATCCAAATACAAATTTACAAGAGGGGTGTGCAGTTTCAAAGCCACCAAGATTACCACCTAAAGAAGAACAGTGGGTGGGGTGGAAACTAACTGTAGAGACAGAGAGCCACAATTTTCAGTTCAATTAATATTCAGTAATAATAAAAACACATAAAATGCAGTACTATATGAAAAAAGTGCAGATAAAAGTTTTACTTAAATTCACTTATACGTCCAGTTGATTGCAGGCAGATCTTAGCCGGCCAAAGCTGCTGCAGCACTGAACAAATTGTGTGATAAAAGGGACAGCTGATTCAGGGAATCTCTAAGATTTTTCAGTCCTCCTCTTCCAAATTGTCCAAGGGGTTTTCTTTCTCATTATCCAGTTTTGGCAAAAAACATAGTAAACAACCTCACTAGAATTCAGGAAACAGACATTTAAGAAGAAATGGCAAGGTGGTTCCAAGAAGAATTCTCAAACCTCCCAAAACCAAGGACAATCTAAGAAGTCTGAATGACTATTCAAGAGACATTGTGACCCCTTCCCAGCCTGGCCTCTTTTGTCTTCCAGAAAATTCGAATCTCCAGTTTTCTCTTTGGCAAGAGATTGTTTCAGACAAGTTAGTTCTGAAAATCATACATCAAGGTTTCAGATGGCAGTACGAGGAAAATTCCTCCTTTCCAGGGGTCTTTCCTCATCCTGCAGATCAGACTCTCTTGTTTCTACTTGTTCTTTATCACACCCTGTCCCTGTGAGTAATAGAACCACTTCCTCCTTCCTAGGTGGGGAAGCTTTTTGTTCAAGGATGTTCATAGTGTCAAAGAAAGAAAATGTTTGGAGACCAGTTGTGGATCCTTCGTTTATAAACCTGCTTGTGATAGTGCAAAAATTCAAAATGTTGTCACTTCACAACCTGTTTACCTCTTCTTTGTCTTTCATGTTTCCTGGTAAAAGTAGACTTAAAAGATGCTCATCATCACATCCCTCTTCATCCAGACTTAAGGCTTTTGTTAAGGTTTTGAGTGTCTAGATCACATTATCAGTTGTCTGCCTTCCCCTTTGGGCTATCCATGCACCGAGTGTTCAGAAATTGTCTAGCTGCCATTCTAGCTTGTTGCAGGCTACCAGGTATCCACATTTTTTCATATTTAGATGACTTGCTTATCTTTTTAGTCTTTCTCAGGATGTCAGGAATCTCTTTAATGAAACATCTCGTGCACAAACGGAGATTCCAAGAGATCATTTAAAAGTATTTCTTGATTCCCTTACACAGAGTTGTGTTCCTGAGATGTGAACTCGACCCCTCAGTTCAAATGACATTTGTTCCACAGGAAAAATAGATTTTTATCTAGATCTATTTTTAAGGTTTTCTATTCAGACTTCAGTCACTGCAAGAAAATACTTAAGGATTTTGGGTCTCGTGGCATCTGTGATTCTCATCAGTCCTTTAGCAAGACTCCACATGAGAAAGATGAAGTGGTATCTGAAATCTCGTTGGTCCCAGCATCAGTACCCTTTATCTTTTTATATCCTGGTACTGGAGGTTGGGGTTTGTCAGAAGATAAATATTGTGGTAGAGACAGCAGATTTAAATCCAGGTTTTCCCTGTTGCAAAGCAGACAGCTATCACAGACGCTTTGGACTTTGCTTGGTGAGCAGTTTCTGGAGGGATAAAAGTTCAGGAGGTGTAGGACACCAAGGACAAATGCAATCACATAAGTATCAAAGAGATGCTTACTCTGATCAAGGCACATAACTTTCTGAACCGCCTTTGGTCCCAGAGAATTCTTCCAAGTGGTTACAGACAATACCACAGTCCTATGGTATATCAACAAGCAAGGGGGGAACCAGGTCATACCCCCCTTTACAAGCTAGCCATGTTAGCTTTGAATATAGCTTTACAGCACAGTCTCACTCTACAGACACCTTACAGTCCGTTAGAGCAAACTTGTGTGGCAGATAAGCTGAGCAGGGCCAGGGTAGACCATCATCTTTGCCTTCTCTCTGAACAGTCAGTTGGCAAAAGTCTGTTCCAGGCCACCATGCAAGAAGCCCTTTAAGAGAGATGCCTTTTCCTTTCTTTGGACAGGAATGTTCTTGTTCGCCTTTCTACTAATGTGCAGTGAACTTCTGAAGATTCAGAAGGAATCCCCCAAGATCATTGTGGTGACTCTGTTCTGGCCCAGGCAACTGTAGATGTTCTTTGTGTTTCTTTTCTGCCATGGAAGCCCTTGGCCGACCCGTCTACCAGATAATATTTTCTCCTCCTCCTGAAGTTGAAGGTGCCCTATCTGATGTCACTACATTTGGGTATAAAGAGAATCAGCCGGTGACATGACCTCAGTTCTTTCTTGCCATCAGAGCCTAAAGCAGAGTGCTAGTCAGTGTGTCAGTCAGCCTGCACCAGAGAAAGAAGACATCTAAAAATGAGTACCCAGTTGGGAAACTTTTTGTGTGCTTTCTGACTAATGTCAGAGAAAATTAATAACTGTATGTGCTGTGGCATGGGACTTTCATTCTTTTTTGTGTTACATGTTTGGGTCCTGAACACAACGTTCCTAATTGTCACTTTTGTGCTTGCTTTAGTAGAAGAACCATCAAGTGTAGGGCTGAGATTCTTGATAAACATTTCAGTAAGTCATCAGGGTTTTCGCATACCATGCTGTCTAGCAGTCGAGCTGAAGTAGATCTCCCTAGGTGGAAAAGAAAAAGCGCTTCAAACTTGAGGCCTCAGATGCTGCTTGTTTGCCATCAGACAGACTTCCTAAGCTTGTGATTGTTGAAGAAGATAAGGAACCTTTTGCAGTCCCCTTTGACAACTGAGGTTGTGACACAGGCCTCCATCAAGACCCATTCAGAGTCTGCTATGCCCTTGGGTCCCTCTACTTCCTTACAAGCCAAAGGACTTAGCTCATTTGTTGGGTCTGGGCCATTTCACAATCTCCTGCTTCAGACGAGTACTCTAAAGCTGACAGTGGCTCTTTGCATTATCTGTAGATCGCCTCAGCCTACTGCTCAAGGGAGTTTGTTCATCCAGGTACTAGTGCAGAGGTTGGCCTAAGGCGCCTCACAAAATAAAATATACCCACTTTACCTCAGCCTAGCCATACTGGCTCCCATTCTCAGGGCCACCATTAAGACCCAGTGAGGTTGGCTGAAAATTTGATTTCCTTGGTCAGATCCAGATGCCTCCCTCTCCTTGAAGCATCCCCTGGTAAAAGAAAGAGGAATGCCCCACCACAGGAGTTTTCTGACCCTTTTGACTCCAAGGATGATTTTGATCATGGTGAATACATCTTTGAGGAGGGTGCTTCTATTGCTTCCTGTGGGGATTCTGATTCTAAGGAGTACCCTGAGGGGGTACTTCAAATGGGAAGCTCAGGACTATTTTCGATCCAAGAAGAGGATTAAGGAATTCCTAAGTCTTCTTGACATACGTCTCTACCTCTTACAGCAAGAAAGCTGGACAAAACCATAAATAATGGGGGGGCAAAGTCCCAAAAATAGGGACACTTTTTAGATATTCCTGTTATAAACTTAGAAAGTTGCTAGACTAACAGGTTTTGCATTAGCCTGAATTTTCTAGAGTATGAAGTCTGAAACTCAAATGTCTGTCGGTATTTTTCTGACTTCAACCCTCAGTGATTTGCCAAAGATGTGCCAAAAAACCACAAAACAGACTAAAAACATGAGGCAAAAATCTGGACATTCTGCAAAAATCTGTACCATTAAGAGGTATGCTCCCTGACCATAAACCCTTTGCCATTCCCCCAGTCTTAGAGGTGGTATACAATGTCTTCCTGGATTCCTCTTTGCAACCAGACTGTCTTCCTCCTGCCCCTCAGAAACCTGATGGATTTTACAGGGTTCTAGATTCCCACAAACCTTTTTAAGAACCCTGTGGCAGATCCTGAAGTGGTGAGTCAAGACCCTAAGGGAGCACAAAGCTAACCCCTCCAAAAACCCTTTGCCTACAGACAAGAGAGCCTTAGACAGGTTTGGAAAGAAAGTCTTCACCTCTGCTACCCTTGTTGTCATGAGGACTTTGAACTGACAGATCTGGTGAAGTACTAGGAATCTATTCTTGACCAGATGAAACAAAAACTGATGGTTATTGAAAATAAGTATTGACCAGATGAAACAAAAACTGATGATTATTGAAAATAAGGCCCTCTCAATAGAATTAATGGATCTATGCAACTGTTGCTCTCAGGTGGCTAAACACTCACAGCAATGCAGCTATGATGCCTTGGAAACCTCCAGCAGGGAAGCAGCCACAGGATACAATTAGAAGACATGCCTGGCTGAGGGAGCAATTCCTTCCTAAACATGTCATATCCAGTCTCCTGGATGTCCCCTTAGACAAAGACTTTCTTTTTGGTCCTAAGGATGAGGCTATCCTTAAGAAAATGGAGGATAAGGCCTAGTTCATGAAAATTGTCAAGGTCTTTTTTTCAGGTCCGACATCCTCATTTCAGCCAGAATTACCCTACCAAACATAGGTCCTTTCCAGTCCCCCCAGTCTAAGCCTAGGCAAAGTAAACTTCATAAGGAAAGGAGCCAGAGACAGCATCACCAGCCTAGATAATGGCAAATAGACCCCAACAGGCCCCTGAGATCCCGTCCTCCGGGATCTAGCAGGAAACAGCCATGACACTTACATGGCACTCTTCCCCCAGGCTGGGGGGGGGTGGAGACAGACCTGTCTCTATTCCACAAGACTTGCACGGTCATTACCAGTGTTCTATGGGTTCTAAACATCATTCAAAGAAGTTACAAACTCAAGTTCAAACAACCTTTGACTCTTTCAGGCTTCCCAGACATTCCTCAAGACCAAAAGGCAGAGGCCTTAACCCAGCTCAAGCTTCTATATGTTCAAGGCTCTGTAGAACCTCTACCAAACTGTTTACAAGGAAAAGGTCATTACTCCAGACTTTTCCTTGTCCCCAGAAAAGAAGGTAACCAGGGGGCCAATTCTTGACATGTCAAGACTCAACTGATTCTTAGAGGTCCCAAAATTAAAAATGCTAACTCTACAAAAATTACTGCCCATGATTTCCCCCACTGCATTCATGGTAAATGTATAACCTTAAATAACCTTCAATCTAAAAGGTGCATACCTCCACATCCCTCTAGAGGAATCGCACAAAGACAAAATGGACAAAACCCTTGCCAAGCTCAGATCCCTTCATCCTGTCATACTTATTTAGCCTTTTTGAAAAAGGTCTCTCTTACTCATCTCTAAAAATCCATGGTTCAGCTACATCTTCCTTTTGCTTTCTCAAAGTGGATCTCCCACTCTATCTCCTATTACTATAACCATCATGGTAAGAAGCCTCCTCTTGCTGTGAGAACATGCTCCTCTAGGACTACTATCACCTCTACTGCTTTTGTTAAAGGAGTGGTCACTAAGGGCATTTCACAAGCAAACCAACCTCGAACAAAGCGGGAAAACATTGCTTAAACCACACAAAGTGCAGCAATCAATAAACAAACAAAAAAAGCACTGCAGAGGAACCAGGCTCAACTCTGGAAAATTCAAAATAAACTTTAATATAAAAAAGCATAAATGCTTAACTAAATCACCGCATTTTAATTTTGCAGACTTCATCAGATGTAACACATTAAACAACTCTGGGGTTTATGTGCTCCATATCCAGTAACCCATCATGTTAATTGACAAAAACAATTAAACTTCAATTAATAGTCATAGCAACACAGAGCAAGAGAAAAATAAAAATAAAAAGTTGTATTAATTTGACTATTACTATATCAGTCTTAAATAACCTATTGGCATAATGTATATGATAAATATTTAAACATAAAACAATTATTAAAAGCATGTCTAAAACAATTATTAAAAGCATGTCTAAAAACATTTCCAAAAACTATATTGCACTATCCTAAGGCACCATCTAGTGTTCTAAAAGCAACATTGCACCTAACTCTCAAATACACAAAGGGCTCAGAAAAAATCCAAACATAAATTCATCAAAAGTAAATGTACGTCAGATTAAAAAATATATATAAACAATATGCACGTATACAGATTATAAGAAAAGGGGTAAAAAGAAGTAAAATAACACACTTCAGATACAAACTCGATATTTATATATAAATTAATAAATTATCAAAGCCTAGCTGCTCTTACTTTTAAAATAGGGGACAAAGACACATTTTCGTTAATCCTTGGTGTGCTATTGGCTTCCAATGTAAGCTGCCAATAGACCTCTTTATATTCTATTTTAGTCCACCAGGAAGCAACTACTTGGTCCTCTTGTGCATGCCTTCACCAAACAGTACCATTTTCCTACCTTTTTCAAGTCCAGAGCAGGGTTTGCCGCTGCCATTTTGGCAGAGCATCCTTTCCTGTCCTTAATCCTTCCATCCACCCTCATTTTTGGGAATCATCCCAGTGTCTGACCTCAAGGACATACTAGAAGGCTCCTACTTGTTGGGGACAAGAAAGTACTGAGGTCATGGTGCCATCCAACTCCTTTTATGCCCAAACATAGTAACATCAGATAGGGTGTCTGATGGCTTCAAGAGGAGGGAAAAATATTCTCTGGTAGTTGGGCCAGCTAAGGGCTTCCATGGTGGGAAATCCCACATGTTGGGACTGCAACACTGAATACACTCTAACATATCCATTTGTGGTAAGTGTATATAACTGTACTTTCTCCCTTCTTTTGAAAATGGCTGACACAATTATCACAAGCTTCCTTACAGACTGGGTCTACTCACACAAGAACAGGGGTATTTGATACACCCCAACATCAATCAACTTCAATTGACTGCCTGGATGAGGATTCCTTTTAGGCACCTGTTTTCAGAGAGGACATGCAGCAGGTTCTAATGGTAGCAAGAAAGCCTCCTGCTAAAAAAATCATATATTAGCAAATGAAGAATGATTTCAAGTAGGTGCGAACAATATAACCAGCACCCATTCGGGGCTAGTCGTTCTTGGGTTTTACGGTATTTGTGTGAGTTACTATCCTATGGTCTTTCTTATTCCTGTATTAGGGGTTATTTTTTGGACATTATTCATGTTTGTCCATGGATCCTCTTCTTTCAGTGCAGTCTCATATCAAAATGTTCTTGAAAGGGGTTTTGCATAAGAGGCCTCTTAGAAAACTGATTGTTCCTCCTTGGGATAGAGAAGCTAACACTTGCTCCATTTGAGCATTCCATCCTTCAAAGCCATTGTGAAAGACTTCCTTGTCAAAATATGGCTCTGTTCTTGCTTAACACAGGATAAACTTTATCAATAAATGTGAACAAATATCTACCCATGCCTTACATCTCCTTACTCTCCCTTCTTCACTCACTACCTTACTTCTTTCAATTTATGTCCCTGGTTTTCTGTCTAAATATTCCATAAGCTTGTTTTTCTGTCACTTTGTATTGAAATTCCTGTTTGTATTATACTAACTTACCTTTAATTTTTACATAAACTGGCTAAAATTTCTCTTAACTATTAAATCATTGTCATATAACTTGTATTTGTTCTTAACCAATGATGTGAAATTGTTCAATCTCGACGTTCATTCTTCACTGATGGGTTCGGAGCCGATCCTTGGCTCCGACACAGCTGTTTAGCAAAGCCCAAAGATTACCAGTAGCTCAAGACCAAGCCCCCTATCCCATGATGCATTGCTGGAATTACCTCAGATCTAGTTTGCAGTGGCACTGATCTCTTGGTTTCCAGCTATGCTCGAGACTTTTTCAATGAATTAGCAAGTTTTTCTTAAAATTTTTTTTATATATTTCAAATCTACTCTATTGCTTAGTGTTTCCCTCATCCAGAATAGTACTATCTTTTTGGGCCTGATGGCTCATCCTTGTTTGGGCCTAAGGTAAAGGAAACCTTGACCAGGTGTGAACAGGAGGGAAAGACTCTGCCATCGGAGTCCGCTTTTCTACCCCTACTCGACCTTACCCCAAAGGCCGAAGGGGAGGAAAGATGTGGTTCTGTAAAGCCCAAGGAGCCTTTCAGGACACACGTGGAGAACCTTCCTCCAGGGGCAGAGAAGGAGGTAATAATGGAAGTCGCTGCCCTTGTGGCAGAGGGGGTCCGCAACACTAGGGTGACAGAGATAATTTCTCTGGCCAAACCTACCAGCGCTCCTGAGAAGAGGCCCGACTGTTCTGCTCTGGAGGTGGTCGGGGGTCACTTATCTTTGTACCCAGAAGCCTGATTAGATATCACAAATGGCAGATGCGTACAAAGCATCATTTCCAGAGGGTATTTCATACCGTTCTCCGCTCCACTCATTCCCATCAAGAGAATCCCGGTAGTTCCACCCAGTTACAGAGAACAAGCAACCATAGAGGTCCCCAAGTTGCTAAACAAAAGTCATCCAACCAGTCCCAGCATACCAAACAGGATTCGGAACTTACTCAAGATTCTTTTTGGTTCCAAAGAAAACAGGGGATTGGAGACCCATTTTGGACCTCAGCATACTGAACCAATTTGTAAAAAAAGAGAAGTTTCGGATGGTCATGCTTCAGTCCCTACTCCCCTTTTTAGGGAAGGACAATTGGGATGTACTCGATCGATCTCAAGAATGTGTACTACCACATAAAAATAGCCAGACCATCCAGAGATTGTCTGCATTTCTGGCTGGGAGCCAGTCACTACCAGTTTCGAGCCCTGCCCTTTCGTCTCGCTATAGCCCCCAGAATGTTTACCAAATGTATGGCAGTGGTCACGGCTCACTTAAGGCATCTAGGATTCCAGGCATTTCAATACCTAGACGATTGGCTCCTTACCTCCACCACCAGACATCAACTGATTCAGGCAACAGAATCCACTCTGACACTCTGCAACCACTTGGGCATTACGGTCAACTTCGAAAAGTCTGACTTGTCGCCATTGCAGCATGTCGTCTTTACAGGGGCAGAGTTAACTTCAACCACCACTCTGTCTTCCAGTCGAAAGGTTATCAATTCTTCACCAACACATCACATCACTGGTTTCAAAGAACAGAGCTCCAGCCGCAGAGGTCTTGAAAGTACTAGGTTTGATGGCGGCAGCAATTTTAGCCATTCCATTGGCAAGGATGCATATGGAGATTCTTCAATGGCTCCTGTTCACTCTATGGTCTTACCAGGAGTTGCCAGTGAACCATATGATTCTGATTACAAACTCTTGCAAGAGGGATCTTCATTGGTGGTTGATGTCTCTACATGTTACAATAGGACGCCCCTTTGTACTTCCCCCTCCAGTAGCCACTGTGACCACGGACGCTTCCCTGATAGGGGGGGGCATTTTCAGGGAAGGACTGCCCAAGGCACATGGACGGATCAAGAGTCACATTTGCATATCAATGTCCTAGAGATGAGAGCGATACTTCTGGCATTGCAGTACTTTCAGGACTCTCTCCCTCTAGGGACAATTGCTATACAGACAGACAACATGTCAGTGGTCTGGTATTTCAACAAACAGGGCGGGACCAAGTCTTACCACTTTTGCCGAGAAGCCCTCAGAGTTTGGCAGTGGGCTGTGTCATCCCAGCGCTTTCTGTTGGCAACGCACATCCCGGGGAGATCCAATGTGATAGCGGACAAGCTGAGCAGGGCTTTATTGTTGCTACATGAGTGGTGCCTCAAACAGGAGATTGCAGACAGGATTTCCGCAAATGGGGCCAGCCTTGCTGCGATCTTTTTGCCAGCCACATCAACACCAAATGCAGAAGCTACTTTGCCCTGATCCCCCCCTACAGGAGAACCCTGATAGATGCACTTGTACACGATTGGCCCCCGGGTCTCCTCTATGCATTTCCCCCATTCCTCTGATATCCAGATTTTTACAGAAAGCGAAGTCGCTGGGAAGGACTGTCATTCTTATAGCCCCTCATTGGCCTCGGCAGATTTGGTTTCCATTTCTTTACTGTCATCTCTTGGAGGATCCCTGGACCCAGTTCCAAACCTTCTGACACACCCATCAGGGGACCTCCATCCTTCCTTGCAGTCACTAAAGCTAACTGCTTGGCTGCTCCAGTTCCCCGTATAGCCAGGCTTCATAATCTTTCAGATGACACAAATTTTGTTGGCTTCCCACAAACCTTCCACCAGAAAATTGTTTCTGAGTAAGTGGAAAAGATTTTCCATTTGGGCTTCTAACAAAAACCTTGATCCTTACCAAGCTCCATTGTCATCCATTCTAGAATTTTTGACCGAGATTTTTCATGAAGGAGCTGCAGCTGCTACCGTTAGGGTCCAGTCAGCAGCTGTATCTAATTTTCATGTAGGTATTGATGGACTGAATATTATGCAACACCAGTTATCCAAGGCCTTCCACAAAGGTACCTTTCACATGAGACCTCCAGTGAAGACTCCTTATTCTCCCTGGAGCTTGAATTTCATGCTTTCCCATATTATTATTTCCCCCTTCGAACCAGCATCTTCTTGTGAGCTCAAGTTTCTGTCATGGAAAACTATTTTTCTCGTGGCCATTACTTTTGCCCGCAGAGTGTCAGAGCTTCAGGCATTATCTGTCAAGCCTCCATATATGATTTTTCATCCTGAGTATCCCTTAGGACTAACCCTTCTTTTCTGCCTAAAGTATGTTCTGAGACAAACATAAATCAAGTTATTGAGTTGCCCATTTTTTTTCCCCAACCATACCAACAATTTAGAATACATGTTGCACAAACTTGATGTTCACAGACAGCTTAGATGTTATCTGGACAGAACAAAAGACTTCAGAAAGTCAGACCAACTTTTTGTTTCATTCTCTGAAGCCAGAAAAGGTAGACCAGTGGCTAAAACAACCCTTTCTAAGTGGCTTTCAGATTGTATCACCTACACTTACTCATCTGCTAATAGGTCTTTGTTGCATAAAGTGAAGGCACATTCAACCAGAGCAATTCTCTACTTCTTAGACCTTTCAAGCCAAGTTACCTCTTGACAATATCTGTGCTGCAGCCACTTGGTCTAAGCCTCACACTTTTCTCACTCATTACAAAGTGGACAAGGCCTCCAGGGACAGGGCTTCCTTTGGCTCTACCGTCCTGAAAAATGTACTCCCTTGATCCACCCAGGATTTAGGGTGCTAGGGATGCTACCCATCAGTAAAGAATGAACGGCGAGATTGAACAACTTCACATAAAAAAGTTATGTACTCACCATAATGTTCCATGTGAGTTGTTCCATCTCGCCTTCATTCTCGCGTCCCTCCCTCCTTCCCCCACCTGGCTGACGGTTGACCTGGAGACTGACTTCATCCTGTGTATTCAATGTTTCTTCCTGTCTGGGGAGATTAGTCCTCTTACTAGGATATGGTATGCGCAGCAAACAAGATCTGAGGTAATTCCAGCAATGCATCGTGGGATAAGGGGCTTGGTTTCGAGCTACTAGCAATCTTTGAGCTTTGCTAAACGGCCGTGTTGGAGCCGAGGATCGGCTCTGAACCCATCAGTGAAGAATGAAGGCGAGATGGAACAACTCACATGGAATGTTATGGTGAGAACATAACTTCTTTTTTTCCTATTATGTCTAATTTGTTATAATAAATTGTTTTTGTATTATTTTTAAATACTGTAAAATTATTGTTAAAATGTTTTTCTATACTTTGGAGCTCTTCTCACCAGGCCTGCACTGAAAATGGGCTCCGGCCCAGTCTGTCTTTTTTCAGTAATCAAATGTCAGTAAGTAAGTAAATAAATCTGAATCAGCTAATCTAACTTCAGGTTCGTAACATGGAAAACAGTTAGTTGCTCTGACCTGAGTTGCAAGGTCTTATGATGAGTTAACCATATCTCATTTTTTTACAGGCACAGGGTTTCTTGGAAAACTAATCATTTTATGCCTAAAATGGTATCTGAGTTTACTTTAAGCCAAATTATTCATATCCCTGTTTCTTTACCGAAATTAAAAATCGGGGACATAGGATACTCCATTCCTTGGATGGTCACAGACAACTCTGGTACTATCTTGACAGAACTAAATCTTTCAGATGTTCAGATCAGTTCATTTTTTTTTGTGAAAGTAAGAAGGGACAACTTGTGTCAAAACAGACTGTTTCCAATTGATTTTCTAAGGCTGTTACATTTTATTGTACTCACCATGACACATTTATTCCAGGCAGGGTTAAGGCCCACTCTACCAGGACTTTGGTTTCATCCTTGGCTTTTTGGAAAGGATTGGATTCTAGAAGTATTCTAGAAGCTGCTACTTGGTCCTATGTACATACTTTTACAAAGCGCTAGCTTACAAAGGTTGATTCCTTCTCTAGGTCTAGATCATTTTGCTAGGACCATTCTCCAGGGTCTCCTGGACCCTTCTCCTTCCTCCTCCCAAATAGAGTTAGCTATGGTAATCTACCCATATAGCTAAGGGTACTGCAGCAGTGATCAATATGAACAACATATTACAGTTGTGTAAGTTGAACTTACCATAACAGTAGATGTTCAAATGACCATTGCTGCAGTAGCTGCTCCCTCCTGCCATCCTACTTTGTTTGTGTTTTTTTTTATGTCAGTGTGTCGACATTTATTTTTTTGCTGTTTCTAGCATTGTCCTTTCAGAGCTCAGCCTCTCTGTCTTTGTGCTGGCAGGAAAGTTCTGAAGGGCTTTTCAGACAAAGTTGTCTTTTACTCAGCTCAGCTCGAGCTGTTTACATTTTGGATGTGTGAAAGGTGCCTAGAATCTTTGGAAGCTAGCTAGCCATTGTATCCCTGGCAGGATATATCCTGTATTGCTAAGGCTACTGCAGCAGTGATCATTTGGACAGTTACTGTTATGGTAAGTTCAGCTTGTACAACTGTACTTTTCTGCTCCTTTTGCACACAATATTGGTAGAGTATTGCCATTCCTATGTATGGTGTATCTCGTCTGAGTGTGATGAAGTCACATAAATTCCATGAATAAAAGCTGTGATTTTTCATGCACACTGTCTGTTCCCCCACTGCACAAACTGACACATTCACAGGGTTTTTGACAAGTCAATTTAGTGATTGATAAGGTGACTTAATTTTTCAGTAACTGTAATGCACAGACCAAATCCTCCATTGCTAGCTTCATACTGACTGAATACCTCTGGTGTTTCAGTGAGATCAAAGTGAATTTAATAATGGCCACAGTAGCATGATTTGATGTTGTGTAATGCATGCAGTGCCCTTCTCTAACAAGTCAGGTCATATTGAGGACTGGTTAATGTTAAGAAAATGAACTCTGCCTTGCCTGTGCCCCCAGCCTGCCTCCCAGTGCCCAAAATAACTATTTTTCTGTGTAACACTTTTTATTTCACTGTTATGAAATTACAAGAAATAATAGCCACATAATGTATTTTTAATTTATTGCACTGAGACACACATGCTGCTCCTCCATGATGAGCGAGATCGATAAACATTTTAACAGTGATTAAGAAAATACCTTTTGCGTATTACACACAGTCTGCCTCCCCACCTCCAACCCCTAAAACAATCTGAGTTTTGTGATCAAAGTAATGGCCACGGTGATGTGTTCGAGTGTGTTGCTGTTAGACTTGTCTATGGTCTCTTTCTGACCAGTGATATGACGGTCATTTAACAGTAATCAAACTGTCCTTTGCTTTAACATACCACCTCCTACCTAGATTTCACCACTTTCTGACTGTGTACATCTTCCATAGAGACAGTGATCAAGTATATATGCCCACCCAATAGTCATTCTACCAAAAGCTCACATAGGTTATTTCTGTTGACGTTTTAAACTGTTACCAGTGTTCACAGGTTTGTCTTTTGTTCTGCCACTATTTTCTATTCTTGAGTGTTTGTAGAAAATAAAAATAAAAACATCCCTTAAGATTGAAGTATCTGCTGTAGAGGTTTCTAATCTGATTCTGGTTGTCATGAGTAGGTGTGAGCATGTACTATGCTGAACAGCTACTGTCAGTATTTGGGTAACATTATAAAAGGCCATAAACCGATTACATATTCCTGCCTCCTACAAGGCTATGGCTAAAGACAATTGCAAGAAGTCTCATTTTTACTTGGGAATTTCATTTTGAATACTTTATCATCACCAGTTTAAATTTATACTGATACAACATGTAAATCTTTGTTTATTCATTACAGATAGAACATCTGTTCCATCCTCGGAACCGATACGGCCGTTTCCCAGCTCGAGCAAACCAAAAACTCTCAGCTAAGAACCTACCCACAATGCCCCACTCCTAGTTACTCCAGATCTCGTTTGCCACGTCCCTAGTCAGACGTGTTAGCCATCTCTCTCAAAGCTAAGTAGACAGTTGTTAATTTTATGACAGTTTTTCTTCAAAATTACTAAATTTTTAGTCAAGTTATCCTTTTCTCATGGCCGCCTATAACCTAAGCCAATTTCCTACCCTTTTCCCTGGTAATTTAATTTTTTACCTTTTTTGGTACTGTCCCTCTCTCCTGTCTTTGCCAGGCCTTCCCTTTTTACTAGTGGTATTCTTTAAAATAACATCACTGGTATTTTCTCCCTTATTTTTTCTATAGGATAGCATTGTTACCTTACCATGTCAGACAAAGCTAAGTTGGGATTTAAACAGTGTGACAAGTGTGGATGTAAGATGCCTAACTTGAGATACACATGTCCGTTGTGTCTACTGTTTGGGCGTGGATCATATTAAAGCTGACTGTGACATTTGTGCTAGTTTTAGTAATCTAACACTAGCAGAACGTAAGAGTAAACTTATTTTCAAAGGTTTACTCAAGACACCTTTGTCAGAGGCATCTGGGTCAGAGGTCTCACCCCCTCCTAAGACCAAAAAACTTAAGGAAAAATGGAGTCACTCTGTTCCTGCATCTCTGTCAGTTATGGAACCAAGTCAGCTCCGTGCTTCGCCGGCACCCTCGGCGCAGACCACTTTGGCACCAGGCTCTGTGTCCTCTCCCCCTGTGCCGACCATGATATTCACTCCTGTTTTGGTTCCAACCACAGCGCCACTGACTTCGGTGCCGTCCTTGGTTCCCACATTGGCTCCGATGACTGTACATGCCTCGGCACCATCCCCGACCATGGTGCCGACAGTTTCTTCGGCTCCACAACTCGAATACCTGCCAAGGACTAGATATTCTCCAACTTACAACCCTTTTTTAGGGCAGAGGTTTAGCCCCTTTCTAGAAAGACCTGATTTCCCTTCAGCAGCCTCCTTTAGATCCACTAGGAGTTGTTCTGAACTAGACCTAGTGTGGGTTGTGGACCAGCTTCTGGCAGCTAGGGGATTGCCCATTCCAGCTAGACCTTCTGTCCCTCCTGGCTTGGAATCTTTTACCACATCTTCCCCAGTTTATCCTCCTCCAGCATCCACCGTGATCTCTGTACCGATGTCCACTTCGGTGCATACTGTTTCAACTCCGACAGCAGTGTTTCACCTGTCGGCACTGACCACCCTTGCTGCATTGGCTCAGATGGAGCTGATGCTTTCTGGGAGCGGTGCTTGGACCGTCCATACCTTGGTACCTAGACCGGCACCTATTTTCTCGCTGGCATAGTCTGTCCACAGTTCTGATGGCTTCCAGTTCTCTCTGAACCCCTCAACTGGAGGTTGGCTCTTCGGGACAGGGTGTGACCCCAGTTCTGAGGTTGCTCCCATCCCTCCTTGAGTGGGCCTGCTGTACAGGTGATGGAAAGGGACTTCATTCTGAACGCTCACAGTCAGCACCAATGACATCAGTATCAGAAACCTCCCCTAGCATGTACTTCTCCCAACCCACTATGTCGGATCCCCAGGCATGGGAGTCACAAGAACCCCCTTTGAAGGGGAACCCCTTCTCCGGAGTCCTCCTCAGAAGATCCCACTGGAGAGCCACCCAGGAAGAAACTGTGCAAGAGGCAGCCCCTTGATTCTCTGGAGGAATCTATCACAGAAGACACTGATTGTAATGAGGGGAAAGGGTCCCCACATTCTCCCCCAGACGATGTTTCATTGAGACCTTCTTGAAATCCCCAAACAGTGGGGGGAATGAAAGTCCTCTAACCCTTCTTCTGAGGAATCCGTTTTCCTGCAGGCCTTCCGTGCCTGGCCGTCTACTTCCTGGGTGACCCCACCAGCAGTTGACCTTGTTAAACTAATTGTACAGCGTGCCTGGAAGGCCCCGGACAATGTAGAATCTGTCCCCCGGAGGCCAGACAAAATTTTATCTACACCTGAAGACCAGCCCCACTGGTCCAAGCAGTTGACAGTTGATTCTGTAATCATGGTGGCGGCCACCAAGAGGGAACTGGTAGAAGATAGTTCCACTGTCCATTTTCCAAACAAGGAGTCCCGGACCATGGACTGACTAGGGAAGATGACCTAAGCTTCAGCAACCTTCGCCATTCAGTTGCTGAATATTCTGGCACACTTTACTCTCCTCCAAAGAGACCTAATGTCTGAAATGTCTTCCTCTTTGGTGGGGGTACTACCTAATGAGGTGCGTAACACTGCCAACTCGCAGCTAGCTATCCTTGAATCCATCTCAAACTCCTTGATGCGTTTGATATCTGACACCACAGAGGGGGCATCTTGAGCTGCCGCATCTGGTGTTGTCATGAGACGTAATGATTGGATGCAGTTGTGTGACTTCGCAGACCCCTTTAAGTCTTCCTTCATCAATGCACCTGTCGATGAATCTGCACTTTTTGGACCCAAGGTACGAGACACACTTGCACGTAGTGAGAAAGACGGAAAGACCTTGTCTGTTGTGGGCATACACTTTTCCAACCCCCAGACGTCCTACTCCAGGTACCAGAAGGGAGGAAAGATGTGGTTCAAGAAATCCCAAGGATCCTTTCGTGACACTCATGGTGAACAAGCCCCCCTGGGGCAGAGGGCGCAACTCGTATGGAAGATGCCCCTTTCGGGGTAGAGGGGGTCTGCGTAAACCAGGGCGCCAGAGATCCTTTCTCCGGTATACCCTACTAGCGCTCCTGAGCAGCGGCCCGATTACTTTCCTCTGGAAGCAGTCGGTGGTCGTTTTTCTCTGCATCTACCAGCCTCGCATCTTATTACTACCGATTTTTGGGTGCAGAGAATAATATCCAAAGGCCATTCGATTTAACTCCCAGACCCGTCAAACGAATCCCTGATGTACCACCCAATCAGAGGGAATTAGCAGCCTTAGAAATAGAAAAGCTGCTAAGAAAAAGAGTCATCCAACCAGTCCCACCAGACCAGACAGGATCCGGGTTTTACTCAAGGTTCTTTTTAGTGCTAAAAAAGACAGAGGACTGGAGACCAATCCTGGATCTCAGCCTACTGAATAAATTTATCAAACCTCAAAAATTCTGGATGGTCACAGTACAGTCCATTCTTCCCATCCTAGGGAGGGACAATTGGATGTGCTCTATAGACCTCCAGGATGCGTACTACCACATAAAGATGGATCACCGCTCCTGGAGGCTTCTCCGCTTCTGGCTGGGAGCCAATCACTACCAGTTCAGGGCACTGCCATTCGGTCACTCGACAGCCGCCTGAGTGTTCACCAAATGTATGGCAGTTGTGGTAGCTCATCTTCGACTACAAGGATTCTAGGTGTTTCCTTATCTAGACGACCGTTCCGACCAGGAATCTCATAGTCCTCAGCCTCTCTTACACTCAAGTTCTCGCTCTCCGCTTGGGGATTATGATCAACAAAGACAAACTTCAGTTGTCTCCAACAAAGATACTGGAATTTATTGGAGCGGTATTCGACACAACATCCTGTCAAGCTTCTCTTCCCCCCTCACGGGCTTTTGAAAATAAGACACCAAATCCAAGACCTTCTTCCTCACACATATGTGCCAGCACGTCTTGTACTGCAACTCTTGGGCTCCATGACAGTTGCCATTACATTAGTACCACTGCGGAGACTGCACATGAGAATCCTGCAGTGGCTCCTTTCCGCACAAGGGTCATTGTTAACCCACCCACTCAACCACATGATATGCCTTACAAACCGTTGCAAGGAATAAATGCTATGGTGGATGAAGCCACAAACAAATCTTTGGTGTCAACCGTTCTGTCTTCCCCAAGCCACAGTGACCATGGACGCTTCACTGTTAGGGTGGGGGAGGCATTTCCAGGGAAAGACTGTCCAAGGCACTTGACTGTCCTGGAACTGAGGGCAGTTCTCTTAGCGTTGCAAGTGTTCCATGCATCCCTACCTTTGGGGACCACTGCAATTCAGTCAGACAACATTGTCAGTCGTCTGGTATATCAGCAAGCAAGGTGGAACCAGATCTTACTCCCTGTGTCGGGAAGCTATGAGGATTTGGCACTAGGCAATAGCTTCCAGTCACTTTCTTATAGCAATGCACATTCCCAGGAGTTCCAACCTTATTGCGGACAATCTGAGCAGGAACATCCTGATGCCTCACGAGTGGTCCCTCAACCCTGTAATAGCAGATCGGATCTTCCAACATTGGGGCAAGCCTTGCTGTGACCTGTTTGCATCCCCTCTAAACTACAAATGCAGAAGCTATTTTGCCTTGATCCCCCCTCAGGGGGAACCACAGAGGGATGCTCTAATGCACGATTGCCCCCCGGGTCTTCTGTATGCCTTTCCCCAGTTTCCCCTCATTCCAGAATTTCTCCATAAAGCTCAGAGGTTGAAAAGCAAAGTGATCCTCATTGCTCCCTACTGGCCACATCGTTTGATTCCCATTTCTATGGCCTCATCTGATTCACAGCCTGTGGATCCTGGATCATTCCCAGGACCTGTTATCTCATCCTCAGGGACTGAATCATCTGAACCTATACAGTCTCAAGCTCACAGCTTGGTTCCTCCACTTCCAGTTATTGCCAGGCTGCCTGACATCCCATCTCCTGTTCGTGAAATTCTTCTGGCCTCACACAAACCTTTCACTAGAAAGGTTTATTCTAGTAAATGGACTAAGTTCTCTAGTCGGGCCAAAGACAAGAACTTAGACCCTTTCTCTATGTCTATTCAAAAGATCCTACAATACCTGATTACTCTTCTACTTGCAGGAGCCTCAGCTTCAACGATCACTGTATATTTAGCAGCTATTGCCAATTTTCATAATGGTCCTGATAATTTTTCAATTTACGTCACACCACCTATGCAAGACCTTTTTGAAGGGAGTATTACATGTTAAACCTCTGGTCAGGCCTCCCTTAGAACCCTGGGACACTCTGGTGCTTCAGTCTCTCACAGGTTCTCCCTTAGAGCCCTTTGATTCATGTGATTTTAAATTTTTGTCACGGAAAACCATACTTCTAGTAGCACTCACCTCAGCAAGAAGAGTATCTGAGCTGCAGGCCTTGAGTGTCAAGAGTCCTTACTTGATCTTCCACACGGATAGGGTGTCCCTTCGCACTAACCCTTCTTTCTTGCACAAGATTATTTCTGGCTTTTCCATTAACCAATCTGTTGACTTGCTGGTTTTCTTCCCAAGGCATTCTAATAGAGGGGAGTACCTTTTGCACACCCTTGATGTGCACCGGCAGCTTCGTTGTGATTTGGACAGGACTAAATCTTTCAGGAAAACAAACCAATTGTTTGTGGCCTTTGCAGGACCCAGATTGGTTAAACCTGTTTCCAAAGTGACTTTGTCCTCTTGGCTTAGAAACTTCACTACCTTTATCTACCAACAGAATAAGCTGTCCTTACCTTCCAGAATAAAGGCTTATTCTACCGGATTTATGGCTACTTCTGTAGCTTTTCATTCCAGAGCCTCTATGGATGATGTATGCACAGCAGCCACTTGGACAAGACCTCATACCTTTATATCTCATTACAAATTGGATTTGGCCTCCAGGGGACGAGCATCTTTTGGTTCTGTGGCGCTCAGGAATATCCTTCCTTAGGGCCACCCAGGACTCGAGTAGCTGGGGACTCGGTCCTGTCTGTAATGAACAAACAAAGATTTACAACATCAGATAAAGAAGTTATGTCTTACCATAATGTTCCATCTGTGTTGTAGATCTTTGTTCATTCATTACTTCCCACCCTCCTTCCCCCTGCCTGGACTCCTGGTGGACTTTAGGAACTCCTGGTTAGGGTGTATGCTCAGACAGAGCCTCCTACTATTTTTTCTATTACTACATCTTTTATTTAGGGCGGGCAAACTTGATCTGGAATAACTAGGAGAGGGGTATTGTGGGTAGGTTCTTAGCTGAGAGATTTTGGCTTGCGCGAGCTAGAAAATAGCCGTATCGGTTCTGAGGATGGAACCGAGGTCCTATCTGTAATGAATGAACAAAGATCTACAGCACAGATGGAATGTTATGGTAAGACATAACTTCTTTTTCATTGAAAAAGCAATTACCATTTTCTGAAACACAAAACGCTACAAAATACAGATAGACGTTTCAAATATTTCACTTTTGGACATTTATTTCATTAGTAATTTCATTTTGCTCCAAAGTAGTCCTCTGTGAAGTGTTCTGAGAATGGGAAAGTTTTTTTTGTTTTAATTTCAGAATTGTAGTTTTTCTGATTTTAAAATTAAAAAAAAAAAAGTCACAGGAAATCATTGTTACCACAACCTTATCGGAAGGTGCCAAGATAACTAATCGCCCATGGTTAAAGGGTTGAAGACTATCTCCATTGTAGACTTGTGTATTATGGCAATGTCTGGTTAAGGAGGGCACTGACAACTACATTATTTCATGATCATGACTCCAGTTGTAAAACTTCCTTTTCTACCTGTACATGTACAGTGGATATAAAAAATGCACACACCCCTGTTAAAATGCCAGTTTTTTGTGATATAAAAAAAATGAGACCACAATAAATAATTTCAAAACTTTTCCCACCTTTAATGTGACCTATAACCTGTACAATTCAATTGAAAAACAAACAAATCTGTTAGGAGAAAAAATATAAAAAATAAGCGTACAATAAGCTGGTTGCATAAGTGTGCACACCCTTAAACTAATACTGTATTGAAGTATCTCTTGTTTTAATTACAGCATTCAGTTTTCTTGGGTACACACCTGCCATCAGAGAGACTCTGATTAATCCCAAATAGAGTTCAGCTGTCGTAGTAGGATGGACATTTATTCAGTTTCCTGCTACAGCAAACGCCATGGTTTGCAGAGAGCTTACAGAGCATCAAAGGGGATTTCATTGTTGTCAGATATCAGTCAGGAGAAGGTACAAAAAAATTTCCACAGCATTGGATATACCATGGAAGACAGTCATTAAAAAGTGGAAAAAAAATATGGGACAACGGAGACGTTGCAAAGAACTGGACATCCCTCCAAAATTGATGAAAAGACGAGACAAAATTGGGTCAAGGAGGCTGCCAAGAGACCTACAGCAGCACTGAAGGAGCTGCAGGAATTTCTGGCAAGTACTGGTTGTGTACTACATGTGACAACAATCTCCTATATTCTCCGTATGTCTGGACTATGGGTTAGGGTTGCAAGATGGAAGCCTTTTCTTACACAGAAAAGCATCCAGGCCCAGCTAAAATTTGCATAACAACACATCAGGTCTCCCAAAAGTATGTGGGAAAATGTGTTATGGTCTGATGAGACCAAGGTTGAACTTCTTGGCCACAATTCCAAAAGGTACGTTTGGTGAAAAAACAACACTTCACATCACCAGAAGAGCACCACCCCCATGGTAAAGCATGGTGGTGGCATTATCATGCTTTGGGGTTGCTTTTCTTCAGCTGGAACTGGGGCTTTAGTCAAGGTAGAAGGAATTATGAACAGTCCCAAATACCAGCCACTTTTGGCCCAAAACCTTCAGGAGTCTGATAGAAAGCAGAAGATGAAGAGGAATTTCACTTTTCAACACAACAGTGATCCCAAGCATACATCCAAATCAACAAAAGAATGGCTTCACCAGAAGGTTATTAAAGTTTTGGAATGGCCCAGCCAGAGCCCAGACCTAAATCCAATAGAAAATCTGTGGGGTGACCTGAAGAGGACTGTGCACAAGAGATGCCCTTTGCAGTCTGACAGATTTGGAGCACTTTTTCAAGGAAGAGTGGAGAAATATTGCCAAGTCAAGATGTGCCATGCTGATAGACTCCTACCCAAGAAGACTGATTGCTGTAACTAAATCAAAATGTGCTTCAACAAAGTATTAGTTTAAGGGTGTGCACTCTTATGCAGCCAGTTTATTGTACTTTTTTATTTTTTTTTATATTTTTACCCTAACAGATTTGTTTGTTTTTCAATTGAATTGTAAAGGTTATAGGTCACATTAAAGGTGGGAAAAGTTTTGAAATGATTTATTGTAGTCTCATTTTGTTTATATCACAAAAACCTGGCATTTTAACAGGGGTGTGTACACTTTTTATATCCACTGTATGTCAAGTCTCGGCCACTGAATAGTGGCCATTAAGCTTTATTCTGCTTCCAAACACCTTAGTTGTTCATTATTTGGGGTTCCACCCACTCTTTATTCCCATCAGAGAGGATCCCCGATCATAGATTTACAGATAACGTATGTTTTTACCATGTCCCATGATCTACATGGGTATCCAGTTTGCTGGATCCCTTACACCATCTGTCATCTCCCTGAACATAAATAACCCATCAATCAATTCTCAGCTGTTGGGATTTTCCCATAAATCAGACAAGCATTTGCTTGCTAGCCATATGCATAGGTTCATAGGTGTGTACTAGGCTAATGGCCCTGGAGACTTTACAAGCCTAGCCCATAGAAGTGCCCTGGCATTGTGCCGCCCAATGTTAGTTCCCAGTGCCTGTATCAAGTAGAGCCACTGGAGTGATCCCCTGGGTGAACTTTCTATATCCCATCCACTCATCAAGATTTGTGTTGAAGAGGGCCAATGAAGTGCTCTGCTTGACATGTATGGGAAGTATATTCCAGAGCATGGCCAGTCTCTGGGTTATGAACCTGTCTGTTCAGCATGCTCTGTTGATTGTGGTAATGAGGTTGAGGTCTCTGGAGTGTGTGGTGCGGGGGGGATTAGGATTTCTTTAGATGTACCATTTCTAACAGAGCTGGGCCACACATGGCTTTTGTAAGTCAAGCAGAGATTGCCTCTTAGTAGACGATATGAGACAGAGAATAGCTGGAGTTTTTTGAGTCTGTCTGTGTAGGACGTGTTTAAGGCCTAGGATCCTCTTTCTGAGGTACTTTTGTGGCGTTTTCAGCTGCTGCATGTGTCTAGTGAGGTACATGCCAAATAGGGCATTATACTCTATGACTGGCCTAATGAGGGAAGAGTAGAGAGAGATGATTACCTTTTTCTTCCTGGATGCAAAACCCTTGGTAATGAGATGTGCCATGTTGAAGGACTTTCTGACCACAGTGGCAGTGTCGTGGTCGAAGGAGAGGTTGCTGTCAACCTGCGTCCCCAGATCTCTTATAATGCCTTCAGTGTTTAGTGGGCTCCCATCGATATGGTAATTGTTGGGAACTGAGTTTTTCCCAAAGGGGATGAAGCCGCATTTTTTGGAATTAAGCTTAAGGCCATTGTTTCAACACCAGTCATTGGTCTCAGTGAGGCCTTTCTGTAGGATGTCTACATCACTTGTGGAGTTAATAATGTCTCACAGCTTGCAGTCATCTGCGAACTTGGTCAGCCAGATTCCCTCCCCGTTGGCCTGAACTTCTGAGAAGTAGATGCCAAACAGAAGAGGACCCAGGATTGATCCCTGTGGGACTCCACTTGTGACTGCTCAGCAGTCTGACTTGGAGTCTGCTACTTTCACACTGTGAGTTTTATCTGTGAGCCAATTTGCAACCCACCTGATGATATAGGGGTTGATGCCTAGTTTGGCGAGTTTATCAATATTTCCTGAGTGAGGAATGGTATTAAAGGCCTTGGCCAGATTGAGGTAGGCTGTATGAACTGCCTTGTCCTCAGCTCTGGTGACTGACTCAAAGACGTCAACCAGGTTGAGCAGGCATGATCTACCTTTCACAAAACCAAATTTAGTGGGATTTAGAGTTTGGAGATTTCCTATATCCTTGTTAATTAGGTCCATGATGACGAGCTCCATAGCCTTATGTATCAGACTCGTCAGGCTAATAGGGCGATAATTCCCAGAGTCTGTAGTTGCTCCCCTTTTATGGAGAGGGATGACTGTAACAGTGTACCATTCGGTAGGGACAAAGCCTGAGGTGAGGCTGTGATTGAACAGGGCACACAAATATGGTGCCAGTTCACTTTGTAGTTCATGTAGAACACATCCAGTGATATTGTCGGGTCCCATGGAAGCTGTATTCTTGGCCTTGGACAATGCAACTTTAACCTGTGCTGCAGTAACGTTGGGTGCCTGGCATTCCTCCAGTATTGTGATTGGTCCTTTAGAGGAGGAGAGAGGGGTAAAGTTGGCACTGAATCTCTCTGGCTGTATGTTGGCAATATCTGTTGACTCAGTATAGGAGGTACCATTGTGCAGTAACTCAGAGCAAACCTGGGTATTGCCGTGGAGATTCTTGCTATAACTATAGAAGGCTTTGTGGTTATTTTTAGTGTCTGCCGCAATTTTGCCTTCATAGCTGGCTTTAGAGGTTTTGATGAGAGATCTCAAGTTTTTGTTGAGGCTAATAAGAGAGTTTTTCCAGTCTTGGTACTTCACCTTTTTCTGCAACAGTTTCTTCCTTCTGTTGTAGATTTTATTAATGGCAGGGGACCTCCAGATTGTAATGTCAGAACAAACCTCTGAACCGATAAAGGAACCAATTTAGCAAACAGCAAAATAGTGAAGAAAAAGGCAGACTGGTTCCAACACAGCACTCTTTAATAGCAACACAACAAGGTAAGTGCTTTCACGGATTACATCCGCTTCCAGACGGAAGCGGATGTAATCCGTGAAAGCGCTTACCTTGTGTTGCTATTAAAGAGTGCTGTGTTGGAACCAGGACCTTCAGATTGACTTTCTTTTTTTTTTTTGGAGGAGAGCGTTTTGGTTCTGTTGGGTATGGCTAGTTTCATGCATTTATGTACTTGTTTGTACAGTGCATTGGTGTATGATTCAGCAGTCATGCATCTATTTTCCATTGACCTTGGTGCTGTGAAGTTAGCCACCTCTGATGTTCATCGTGTTTCACTGTTGCAGTCATTACAATTGGGTTATCTTGCTGGCAGGCTACCCGCAGTCGGCCTGAGTTCCAAAGTCTAGGTCCGGCGTCGGTTGCTGTCGCCTCTTCCCTGACGTCAGTGTGCCAGGGGTATATAAGATGCAGCCGACGCCATTTTCTTCAGTCTTTCTTGACGCACGGTGCCCGAAGCAAAAGCAGTTTGCAAGTGCCGGTCGGCCGACTCCTGAAGTTTTCAAATTCGAATTTCAGATTCAAAGTCTTCACTAAAGCTAAGTACCCCGTTGGAGAAACTTTTTTCGTGCTCCAGACCGATGTCAGAAAAAGTTAATAACTGTATCTCTTGTGGGAAGCAAATACCTCATAAGGATTTTCATTCTTACTGTATTCCTTGCCTAGGCCCTGACCATAATGTTGCTAGTTGTCGGTTTTGTGCTAGATTTAACCAATGCACTATTAAGCGTCGGTACGATTTTGCATTTCATTACTTTGGCAGAAGATTTAATTATATAATGCCGTTGGATCAGCCGACTACCGGAGTTTACAAAAAACTAAAAGAAAAAAAAAAGGACAGGCATCCGAGATCCAAAACCGACGACGAGGCTTCTTCTAGGCCTGTCGCCTGTTCGCCAGTTCTCAGTGAGGCGTTTTCGCAGCCCCTGATGCCCGCTACCTCAGAGCCACAGGCTGCTTCTGACTCCCACGTGGAGCCGACTGGGCCTCTGGAAACTCAAGGTATTGGACATTCGGAAACTATTCCCTCAGATGGGTCCGGAGCCAGGGTGTTTTCAGGCCTACACAGTTATATGTGAAACCTACTTAAGCTACAAAGACAAAGACTAAAGCAGCTCTAAAGACAAAGAAACAAGTACAGCATTCACCTGGACAGGCCTCCATGCCTAAAAAAACAGATGCTTAAAATGGCCGAAGACCTTATTACTTTGATCAGGGGTTCCCATCCCCCTCCTGAAAAGAGGCCTAGGCAATAGTTAGAATATGAATCTTCAGACCAGGTTTCCATTTCCTCTGATTCCTCCTCTGAACAGGATTACTCTATTCCTCCCTATGAGGATTCTGATGCTGAAGAATCTATCCCTTCAGCCTCTCCTCCTGAGGATTATTCTTTTGGGGAAAAGCTGCATACTATGAGGGAGCATTTTCACTGGGAGAGCCAGGATTACTCAGAATCCAAGAAAAGGCTCAGAGATTTCCTTTTATTGCCCCAGCACAGACCCCTTGCTATCCCACCTGTTTTAGACATTGTAGAAGATGTATTTACAGAGTCCAGTTTTTCTCCAGACTCTTTACCAGCAGCCCCTGTTAAGCCAAACAGATACTACAGGGTTCCTGATTCACATACATTTCTCTATAAGAACCCTGCAGCTGACCCAGAAACCATCTCACAGGGTCCCAAAGGGGTCAAGGCTTCTACTGCAAAAAACCCTATCCCCTCTGATAGGGATTCTAGGGCCCTAGACAGATGGGGCAAAAAGATTTATACCTCTGCTACCTTGGCTGTAAGAGCTTTAAATTGCCAATTTCATATGCTTAAGTATCAGCAATATCTTGTATCCTTGCTTAAACAGAAAATGCCAGCAAATGCAGAATGTGCAGACAATAAAGAAATGCAGGATTTATTGCATGCAGCTGAACAAGTGGGAAATCATACTTTGCAATGTGGTTTTGAGAACAGAATTTGCCTGATCATGTTAAAGCAAAACTATTAGACGCTCCTTTACAGCATGATACTTTGTTTGGTGCTAAAGCAGAAGAGGTATTGAAGAAAATGGAGGACAAAGCTAAATCTATGCAAACACTCAAGGATTTCTTGCAGGTACAGCCTCCCAGATTTAGCAGGAACTGGCCTACAAAAAATTGGTCCTTTCCAGTATCTGATAGACCAAAAGGGGCAGATACAGACACCCCAGGGGCAGATCACAGTCCCAAGGCTCATACAGGCCTAAACAGTGGGGTGTTGCTACTTCCAAGAGCGGAGAGGAAAAATCACAGCCATACAGGAAACAGTCTCAATGACTTTCCACTTCCAGCACCAAGCACTTATCTTTTGGCAGCCCCTTCGGGGGGAAAGATAGCACTTTTTTCACAAAATTGGCATATGATCACCCAGGACAAATGGGTTCTAAATATAGTTTCACAAGGCTACAGGTTCCACTTTCACATCCTGCCAAGGCAAAACAGTATGCCAGATCTGCCACGCAATCAATGGGCAAAGGCACAAAAACAAGTTTCATCCCTCATGGACATGAGGACCATTCAACAAGTACCAGAACAAGAGCAGGGTCATGGATTATATTGTTCAAGACTGTTCTTGGTACCCAGAAAAGACAAAGCCTGGAGATCAATACTGGACCTATCTATTCTAAACACATATCTGGTTATTCCAAAATTCAAAATGTTGACTCTACAGCAGCTTCTGCCCATGATGGGCAAGAAGGCCTGGCTTGTGACTTTAGATCTAAAAGAGGCATACCTGCATGTCCCAATCAGACAAACATGCAGAAGATACCTCAGATTCAAAGCTGGCTCAATGCACTACCAATTCCCTGCACTGCCCTTTGGCTTATCTACTGCGCCCAGGGTCTTGACAAAGTGCCTGACACCAGTATTTGCATTTTGCAGACAAAGAGGAATACAAATATATCCTTACTTGGACGACTGCCTTATTCAAGCGAAGAACAAGGACATTCTACTACAGCATCTGGCGTTTGTAAAAAGATTACTGACAAGTCTTGGGTACACAGTAAACGAGAAGAAATCAAAACTCGTACCCTCTCAAGAGATAATATTCCTGGGTGCAAGCTTAAATACAACTGCCCAGATGGCTTATATCACTCCAGGCAAACACAGACAACTGACTACTTATTTCAAAATGTTGGCAACGAAGACCCAGTTATCTGCAAGAAAAATTCTGCAGGCCTTGGGTTTTATGGCATCCTGCATTCTGCTAATTCCATATGCAAGACTGCATATGAGGAAACTTCAGTGGTATCTAAAAAGTGTTTGGACTCAACATTGCCACAGCCTGGAAACAATAATTACCCTCATTCCCTGCCTGCAACAGGAGTTTCGATGGTGGGCAAAAGCCTGTCACCACAACATGGGACAGCCATTCACCTTACCCACAGCCAGGCAGACATTGACAACAGATGCATCAGATTACGCCTGGGGGGCCCATATGGCAGGAAGATGTATTCAGGGCACATGGTCCGCAAGTCAAATGCATCTACATATCAATCAAAAAGAGATGCTAGCTGTTCAAAATGCCCTAACAGCCTTCAAGGATCAACTTCATCAGGACAGCTACTAATAAAGACGGATAATACTACAGTCATGTGGTACATAAACAAGCAGGGAGGCACACATTCCTACCCCCTCTGCAGGCTAGCCATGAACTTGTGGCACACAGCATTGACTTACCAAGTACATCTGCAAGCTCAATTCCTGCCAGGAAGGAAAAATACTCTGGCAGACGAACTAAGCAGAAATCTAATGGATCCCCACGAGTGGAAATTGGATCCACAAGTCTTCAGCATGATAACAAGGACCTGGGGATGCCTGGACATAGACCTATTTGCCTCCCCTCACAACTACCAACTACAAAGATTCTGCACAAGGACTTATCACAAGCAAGCATGGAAAGTGGATGCTCTATCTTTCATCTGGAAAAATCTAACAGTATATGCCTTTCCTCCTCTGCCTCTCCTCCCCAAGGTACTCCTCAAGGTCAGACAAGAGAAACCAAAAATGATACTGATTGCCCCAGACTGGCCCCGCCAGCACTGGTACCCAATTCTAAAGAGCTAGTCTCTCTGCCCAGCCTGGACATTACCTCAAATTCCTCACTTATTGACCCAACAAAACAGCCAGATACTGCACAGCCAACTCAAAACCTTAAACCTGGCGGCATGGCAGATAATATGGCCTCTCAAGACACACCTCTTTCTAAAGCAGTGATGGATGTTATTTTGGAGGCCAGGAGGCCTAGCACCAGAAAATCTTATGCAGACAAATGAAGAGATTCTGTGCTTGGAACCAAGCATAAGGCATTGACACGATTGTTCCAAATATTCCTCAGATTTTGCAATACTTAACTGAGATGCTGGATAAAGGCCTTTCCTTTTCATCAATTAAAATTCATGCCTCTGCCATTTCAACTCATTACAATACAGAACCACCTATTTTTTCTCATCCGTTACTGAGACAGTACCTCAGAGGGGCCAAAGACATAAGACCTCCAAGGAGAGCACCAATACCTGCATGGGACCTCAACTATGTCTTGGAAAAACTCACACTGCCTTCATTTGAACCAGCCTCTGCAGCTGACATAAAGTTCTTATCCTGGAAAACAGCTCTGCTCCTAGCAATAGCCTCTGCTAGAAGAGTCTCAGAGCTACAGGCACTCATGGCTGTGGAACCTTTTATCATTTTCCATCCTGACAGGGTTTCGCTGCGGACAAACCCTACATTTATGCCTAAGGTAGTGTCCAGTGTGGCCCTTAACCAAACAATTCATTTGCCTACTTTTTATCCAAACCCACAGAATAAGGGTGAGAAAATTCTGCATTCTTTGGACATTCACAGACAGCTACGCTTCTACTTGGACAGAACTAAAGCTTTCAGAAAGATTGATCAACTTCCAGTGGCATATGCTGCTACAGCACAAGGAAAGCCTATCTCAAAACAGACTATTTCAAAGTGGATAGGCCATTGCATTCGTTTCTGCTATTCACAGCATGGCAAATCAGTGCCTAAGGGCATTAGGCCACATTCAACCAGAGCAGCAGCCACTTCAGCAGCCTTCCTCAGAGGAGTACCAACCAAAGACATCTTAGAGGCTGCAACTTGGAGTTCAGTGCATACCTTTACAAAGCACTATCACTTACCTCTCTACTCTAAATCCAGGGCAAGCTTTGCCGCTGCAGTTCTGCAGGGCCTTATAGCCTCTCCTAATCCTGTTTAGCTTCAGCTTCCCAACCTTAGCTTTGGGATTCAACCCAATTGTAATGGCTGCAACAGTGAAACACGAACATAGTACAGTTGTGTACCTACCATAAATGTTCGAGTGTATTCACTGTTGCAGTCCAGGTTACCCGCCCACCATCCCCCTTTCTTCTTTGCTGGGACCTTAACTGTACTTTTCTACTCTATACAACCTATGTGGTGTATTTGCTTGTAGATGAAGGAAAAGTTGTTTTTTGTGCATGCATGCTTATTGGCATAATTTAGCCTATCATTTTAGGGGCACCTGGCATCTGGGGCAAGAAAAACTGAAGAAAATGGCGTCTGCTGCATCTTGTATACCCCTGACGCACTGACGTCAGGGAAGAGGAGACAGCAACCGACATCGGACCTAGACTTTGGAACTCAGGCCGACTGCGCGTAGCCTGCCAGCAGGATAACCCAATTCTAATGACTGCAACAGTGAATACACTTGAACGTCTACATTTATGGGAGGTACACAACTGTACTTTTTTAGGAGCCTAAAGTCAGCTTTGGAGTTTTTCATGGTGGTTACCCCTGCAGGGGGTGTGGATGAGATGTGGATTTCCATGGTGATTAGTTTGTGGTCGGATCTAACCAGGGAGGAATTGATTATTGATGTAGTAACCAGGTCAAGGATGTTGCTTCCTCTAGTGGGGGTAAGAATGAACTGGTCCAAGGCATTGGATTTGATGAATTCCAGGAAGCATTGGGCCAGTGTATTGGTGCATGAGCAGTTGATGGAGGGGGTAGTTAAAGTCACCAAGTATGAGATTGTTGGGTTGGACCCTGATAGTTTCCAAGGTGCTTAGAAACGTGGAGTGAGAGTCTTGGGACATGATTGGGGACCTACAGCAGGCTATGACCTGAATCGCAGTCTTACCCAATGTTAGTTGTACTTGAAGTATCTCAGATGCATCATGCTGGGCTACTAGTCTGGAGGTGTGCATATCCTTCATGAATATGGAGACAACATCACCTTTGGAGCTTCGGACCATGTTCTGGGGCCAAAAGGTGTGGAATGAATTATAGCCTGGTAGCGCAGGGATGCTTTCTGCTACTGTAAACCAGGTTACTATTACAGCACAAATGTCGATGCTCTCCAATTTGAGGAGTGCGTCGAGCAAGTGCGTCTTGAGATTTAGACTACTAGCATTGAGCAGCATGACCCTCGGATTGCATTTATTTATAGGTGTTATGGTGGTAATTTGATCTTTGGAACATCTCCTAAAAAAGACACTATAGGGGTGGCAAGAGCCTTAGCCAGTATCCAGAAACCCAGGGGTGACAGATGCAGGCCATTTCTGGCAAAGCATCGAGGTCTGTCAGTCATGTCATCCCAAGCAGACAGATACTGGATCCCTTTAGAATGATGCCAGAAACTTAGCCAATTGTTGAAGTCATTAATTTTCTGCTTGTACTGTGCTATCATTCTGGGTTACAGTAGGATGCTGCTCAGGGCTAGGGTCATGCCTGCCTGGGCCACATAATCTGAGATCTCCTCCATGTCTCTTTTCATGTAGTCCAGGGAGGTGAGTCTTAGGATGTTCTTCGTGTTTCACTGTTGCAGTCATCACATTTGGGTTATCTGCCTGCAGGTAGCCCTCAGCCAGCCTGAATACCAGAGTCTTCGGATTTCTGCAGTGGATGCTGTCGCTTCTTCCATGATGTCAGGTCATCAGGGGTATAAAGCATGCAGCCTATGCCATTACATCTGTCTTTCTTGCTGTGCGGTGCCCGAAGCAGAAGCAGTTCACAAGTGCCAGTCGGCCGACTCCTGAAATTTTCCTTTTCGAGTTTCAGACCTGAAGTCTTCAAAAAGATAAGTATCCTGTTGGGGATCCTTTTTTCTTGCTCAAACCGATGTTAGAAAAAATTAACAATTGTCTTGCCTGTGGAAAGCAAATACCTCATAGAGATTTTCATTCTTACTGTGTCACCTGTTTAGGTCCAGACCACGACGTCCCTTGCTGTCAGTTTTGTGCCTTGTTCAATGCCCACACTATTCGTTGTCGAGCTATTTTTGTAGCTAAATACTTTCGTTCTTGATCTCTGTACTCCGAAATGGCTTCGTTAAGCCATCCGACTACCAATCATCTGAAAAAATGCAAGGATAATGACCGAGACAGACCGCTTGGGTCCAAAACTTCTGACGATGCTACCATTAAGCTAGTCACCAGTCCACCGGTACTCAGTGAGGCGCTTTCGCAGCCCCTGATACCCACTACTACTGATTCGCAGGCCTCTGCTGAGAACCATTCAGAGTCTGGTATGCCGCGAGATTCTTCTTCAACTATGGAACCTGCAGATGTCTCCACCTTGGATGGGTCTGGAGCCGCTGTGCAGGCACCAGCTTCTGAGGGTGTATTCAGGTCCACCGATTTTCATATTAAACTGACGACTTCATTTCAAGCTAAGAATTCCGAATTCCTCAGGCCTAAAGCTCACACTAAGCCTAGAAAACAGATGACCAAAGCACATTCTCAGGACCATATGCCTCAAAAGCAAATGATTAGAATGGCTGAAGACCTTATTACCTTAATTAGGGGATGCCAGCCTTCCCCCTCTGAGACCTAGAACTGATTTTCTTTCTGATTCTTGTGATGAGGGATCTGATATCTCTACTCCTTCTGACTACCAGGATTTACCCTTATCTACTTATGAGGATTCTGATGCAGAGGATTCCAGTCCCTCTGCTTCCCCTCCAGAAGATTTTTCTTTTGGTGAAACCTTGCATACCCTTAGGGAGCATTTCTGCTGGGAAAGCCATGACTTTTCACAGTCCAAAAAGAGACTTAGAGAATTTTTAAACCTGCCTCAACACGAGCCTCTAGCTATCCCTCCTGTTCTAGAGATTGTAGCTGACGTTTTCTTAGAATCCTGCCTCACCCCAGACACTTTGCCTCCTGCTCCCAGGAACCCTGACAGGTACTACAGAGTACCTGACTCTCTTAAATTCCTGTTCAAGAATCCTACTGCAGATTCAGAGACCATTTCCCAAGGACCAAAAGGCATCAAGGCTACGACTGCCAAAAATCCTACCCCTTCTGATAGGGATTCTAGAGTCTTGGACAGATGAGGTAAGAAGGTATATACTTTTGCTACTTTGTCCATTAGGGCTTTAAATTGCCAGTTTCACATGTTAAAGTATCAGTAACATATTATAGGATTAATTAAACAGAAAATTATGTTGATTCCTGACTGTGCTGAACACAAAGATTTACAAGAGTTAATGCTTTCTGCTGACCAAGTTGGTAAACATACTTTGCAATGTGGTTTTGATGCTTTAGAAGCATCTTGCAGGGCTGCTGTTACTGGGTCTGTACTTAAAAGGCATGCTTGGCTTAAGGAACAAAACTTGCCAGATTATATTAAAGCTAAATTACTGGATGCACCCTTAAATCAAGAGTGCCTTTTTGGCAACAAAGCAGAAGTCCTCAAAGAGATGGAGGGAAAATCTAAATCTATGCAAACTGTTAAAGATTTCTTACAAGTACAGCCACCTAGATTCTGTAGACATTGGCCTTCAAAGAACTGGTCCTTTCCAGTCCCTTCCAGGCCTTCTCAGTCCAGAACAAGGAGCAGCAAACCACCAAGACTTCAGTCTCGGGCTATGCACAGATCTAAGCAGTGGGGGCCCCCACTTCCAAAGCAGGGAGTAGTAAGCCACCCCCTTGGAAAAATGGCACAATGACTTAATCCTTAACTCTTCCAAGCCTTGCTCAACTACTTGCTTCCTTAGGAGGAAAGCTCGCCCTGCATGCAAAAAAAACTGGGAACTCATTACCCAGGACAAATGGGTTTTAAACATAGTTTCACTAGGATACAGATTCCACTTCCACTCACTCCCAACCCCAAGTGGATGGCCAGACCTCTCCCCAAACCAGTGGGTGAAGGCCGAAAAACAAGTACTCTCTCTCTCCTCAGTATCAGGGCTATTCAACCTGTCCCAGCAGAACAAAGGGGACAAGGTTTTTATTCAAGACCATTCCTGGTTCCCAGAAAAGAGAACTCCTGGCATCCTATCCTGGACCTTTCTATTCTCAACACCTTTCTGGTGGTTCCAAAATTCAGAATGTTAACTCTTCAACAGCTTCTTCCTATGATAGCCAAGGATGCCTAGCTGGCAACTCTAGACTTAAAAGAAGCTTACCTGCACATCCCAATAAGGGAATCCTGCAGAAAATACCTATGCTTCAGGGCAGGCTCCATGCACTATCAGTTCTCTGCACTTCCCTTTGGCTTATCTTACTTGTACCCATGGTATTCACAAAGTGCCTAGCTCCAGCCATTGCATTTTGCAGGCAGAGAAATATTCAGATTTACCCATACTTTGAAGATAGCAAGTCCTGACTCTCTGCCTGAATCAGGTAATTACAACACCTGGCCTTTGTAAAGAGACTTCTAACCTCTCTGGGGTACACCATCAACGAGAAGAAATCACACCTATTACCCGCGTCTGTCACGTTTTTTGAAATCTTACTACATCGAATCACTAAAGGTCGACCTCTAGTGATCAGTGTAGTAAAACATTGAATAACGTTTAAAAAAAAAAAACAAAAATAAAAACTAACTAGCGTAGGCAGGGGGGGCAAGCCCCCCTGCACCCCCCACACCCCCCTACTTAAATATTCCAACTCCGACACTGCACTACATTGAAGTAAACTGAAATCTCCCCTATGAAGATTTCCATTTACCTGCACGATGTTTTGCGCTTTCGATGTTGTGGTGCCGAAAATATCAGCTTCGATATTGTCAGCTTTCGACATCATGAAGTAGACCCTATTACCCTGCCAACAGATTGTGTTCCTGGGAGCAAGGTTGAACACAACTTCCCAGATGGCATTCCTCACTCCAGAGAAACGAGTTCATTTGGCAACCTACTTCAAACTACTGGCCACAAAAACCCAGCTATCTGCAAGGAAAATATCCTGCAAGCCCTGGGATTCATGGCCTCTTGTATTCTGTTAATTCCATATGCAAGACTGCATAGGAGGAAACTTCAGTGGTGTCTAAAAAGTCTATGGTGTCAACATTCTCAGGACCTGAAAACAATGATTCCTATCATTCCTTGTCTAAGGGCAGAGTTCCTTTGGTGGGCAGAGGCTTGCTACCACAACAAGAGGGACTCCCTTTCACTCTGCCCCCTGCCGCCCAAACCCTAACAGATGCATCAGACTATGCATGGGTTGCTCACATGGCAGGGAAGTGCATTCAGGGTAAATGGAACCCAAAACAGATGCACCTGCATATCAATCGGAAAGAAATGTTAGCTGTACAGAATGCTGTGACAGCCTTCAAAGACCTTATTTTTCCAGGACAACTATTGGTAAAGACGAAAAACACCACAGTTATGTGGTACATAAACAAGCAGGGGGGAACCCATTCCTACCCACTCTGCAGACTAGCCATGGCTCTGTGGAACACAGCCTTGAGCTACCAAGTGAACCTACAAGCTCAATTCCTGCCAGGCAAACTAAATTCACTGGCAGACTAAAGCAGAAATCTCATGGACCCACACGAATGGAAACTGGAACCCAAAATATTCAAGCTCTTGAGGAGGAAATGGGGGACACCAAAGGTAGACCTGTTTGCCTCCCCTCAGAACTACCAATTGAACAAATTCTGCATCAGAACTCCCCACAGTCAAGCTTGGAAAGTGGATACTCTGTCCTTTTCCTGGGAAAGGCTCTCAGTTTATGCCTCTCCCCCTCTGCCTCTCCTCTTGAAGGTTCTACTAAAGATCAAACAGGACAAGCCAATGACAATACTGATTGCACCAGACTGGCCATGCCAGCACTGGTACCCCCCTTTTGCACAGTCTGACAGTGCTACAACCTTGGCACCTGTCTCAGACCCCCTTCCCTGCTGTCTCCCCTTTTGCACAGTCTGACAGTGCTACAACCTTGGCACCTGTCTCAGACCCGCTGCCCTGCTGTCCCAGCAGGTGGGCAGATTCTGCACCCTCATTTTCAAACCCTCAACCTTGCAACCTAGCTTATTACCTTGAGCTCACCTCCAGCAACCCTCAGTAAGCAGGTGCTGAATGTCATTCTTGAGGCAAGGAGGCCTAGTACTAGAAAATCCTATTCAGAAAAGTGAAAGATACTGTTCCTGGAGCCACGTCCAGGGGATGGGCACAATGGTGGCCAGCTTACCTCCTATTCCAGATTATTTAACAGAAGTACTCCACAAGGGCCTATCCTTCTCTTCAATTAAGACTCATGCCTCTGCCATATCAGCATATTATAATACGGAGCCACCCCTCTTCTCTCATCCCCTGTTAAAACAATTCCTTAGAAGGGCCAAACATTTAAGACCTCCCCGGAGAGCTCCCACTCCAGCCTGGGACCTTAACTTTGTATTGGAAAAACTCACTCTTCCCACCTTTGAACCAGCTGCTACAGCAGAGTTGAAATTCCTTTCTTGGAAAACAGCTTTACTTCTAGCCATCACTTCAGCAAGAAGAGTGTCTGAACTGCAGGCCCTCATGGCAGTGGAACCCTTCATTATCTTCTGTGCGGACAGGGTTTCCCTCAGGACTAATCCGTCCTTTATGCCCAAGGTGGTGTCTAGTGTGGCTCTAAACCAGTCCATTCATTTGCCTACTTTTTTCCCTAATCCTCAGAATAAAGGGGAAAGGATACTGCATTCTCTGGACATACACAGCTTAGATTCTATTTGGACAGGACTAAGCCTCTCAGAAAATCTGACCAGCTGCTAGTTAGCTTTGCTGCAGGGGCAGAGGGGAAGGCCATTTTAAAGCAAACCATTTCCAAATGGATAGCACATTGCATCCATTTCTGCTACAAACACCGTGGGAAACCTACCCCACAGGGGTTAAGAACACATTCCACCAGAGCTGCATCTACCTCTACTGCATTTCTTAGTGGAGTCCCTACCAGGGACATCCTGGTAGCTGCAACCTGGAGCTCTGTACATACTTTCACCAAGCATTACCACCTGCCTATCTTTTCTAAATCCAGAACTGGATTTGCCACAGCCATCTTACAGGGCCTTATTGCTAGCTCTAATGCTCTTTAACTACCTCCACCCTTCCTTAGCTTTGGGAATCAACCCAAATGTGATGATTGCAACAGTGAAACATGAAGAACATAGTACAGTTGTGTACACTTACCATAAATGTAGATGTTAGAGTATATTCAATGTTGCAGTCCTGGTTACCCTCCCTCCAGCCCCCTGACTTCTCTTGACTTTTACCTTTCCTCCTTGTTTGGCATATACTAGATCATGTGTATTTGCTTTTTGCTGGGGGTGTTCCATACCATATAATTGCTTCCTATTGTGGGGGCACCTGACATCTGGGGCAAGAAGAACTGATGTAATGGCGTCGGCTGCATGTTTTATACCCCTGACGACCTGACGTCATGGAAGAAGAGACAGCATCCGACGCAGAAATCCAAAGACTCTGGTATTCAGGCCTGCTGAGGGCTACCTGCAGGCAGATAACCCAAATGTGATGACTGCAACAGTGAATACACTTGAACATCTACATTTATGGTAAGTGTACACAACTGTACTTCGTTCATATCTTCAGTGTTCCTTCTTAGTTTGAAAGAAGTGTGAACTTACAAGTGACTTTGGTGAACTTGTGGACTAGTAAGCTAGGCTTGTTGACTGTAATTGAGTGGCATTACAGACTGTAATAGTGCCATGTACCCGAGTGTGGAAGCAGTAAAATAAGTCCACTGGTAGATCAGCTGGAACTGTAGGAATATATCTGATCTGATATTGTCAGTTTTTCATGTCGTCCTCACATATGGGTTCGGATCCGAACCATTGGAACAGACTCAGCCATGACTAAGTTCCTGACAACCAAAAAACTCTTGGATGCCTCCCCTTACACATAATGCACATCCCCCTGTTACCCCAGATCTAATTTGCCACTTCACTAAAGACGTGGTCTACCATTAGCTCTTGGATCTTTTCAGGTGATATTATTACAATTTTATAATCTTCCAAACTTCTGTAGGATTCTCCTTCTCTGTCTGTAGCAGTAGTGTATTTCTGTCCCTTTTTGATCTATCTAAATATTTCCTTTACAGTAACCATTTTTTTATTGGGTTACTTCTCCCTTCTATTACCTCCCTTATGTCCTAACACTTTAAAAAAATCTTTCTCTGTCCTTATATTTTTCCCCTCTGTGTGTGTGTGTGTGTGTGTGTGTGTGTGTGTGTGTGTGTGTGTGTGTGTGTGTGTGTGTGTGAGGCTGTTGAGTTAGTACCTTTGTGCTCCCAGCCTTCTGCACTTCATCATGCCCGAGAAACAAGACAAGCCAACAGACTTCAAAAAGTGTACCAAATGCAGTCACACAATGCTTTTAACAGTGACTTGCACTCTTTGTGTTTATTGCTTGGATCCTTATCACCTTCAGGTAGACTGTGCGATATGTCATTCTTTCAACCACCAGGCCCTGGTTAAACAGAAGAATAAACTTATTCATAGAAGAAGAAGAAGATGTGGAATGGATGGTACAGAATTTTTTGTGGGCACAGAGAATTACTAAGTCCCCCTCGACCTCGACCCCAATGGTATTAATGGCATCCAAACCATCCACTCCCCCTTTGGTTCTCCTCCGACTTCGACTCAAGCTTCAGAACCCTCGGATCCAATTCACCTGGTGACTTCTTGTTTGGATCCAAACTTCTCTTTTTCTGTCTTTTTGCTGAGTTCTTCCACCTTCTCAGAGCCAGAGAGCTCCTAGAGCAGACTCAGCCATGACTACACTTGAGGTGGACCTCAAGTGTAGTTGACTCCCAGACCTTCTGTCTGCATCTTGGGGCTTCTGCTCATGTGAGCTTAGTGCTGGCATCATGTCTGGGTAGGCTGTCTTCAGGGCTGAAGGGGTCCTCTTCCCACAGGCATGGCTTGTCGGAGATGGACTCCCTTCCCGCTCAGGAGCAGTCGGCATTCGTGGCTCTGGAGATGACAATAGCTGCTTCTGCAACTAAGAAGTCACTTCCTCCTTCAGATCCTCAGTCCCGTTTCCCACGTCCATGCACCTCTTCTGCACAAGACATTCCACAGGGACAGCGGGAACTAAAGCCACAGGATATCAGTTGGGTTACCCCTACCTCTTCTGATACCTCCCCAGAGAATCCCACTGAGGAGGTCCCTTGGAAGTAGACCTGTAAGAGGAAGCATCTGGACTCCACTGAGGAGTCAGCCACAGAAGACACTGACCTTGATGAGGGAGAAGTATCCCCATGGTCACCTCTTGAAGATGTCTCCTTTGGAGACATCTTGGAGATTTTAAAACAGAGAGGTGGCTGGCAGTCCAGTAATCCTTCACCTGAGGAGTCACTGTACATGTTGGCCTTAGGTCTGTCTCCTGGGTCACTCCGCCTGGGCTCATAGAGTTGATCTCTCGGCAGGCGTGGGAGACCCCAGACTCCATTTAGCCAGCTCCCTGGAGACCAAAGAAGATTATTACAATTCCAGCCGACAAAGCTTTTTGGACAAAAGGGGTTGCAGTAGATGCCATTGTGGTGGCGGCAGCTACAAAGAAGGAACTGTTTGAAGAAAGTTCCACTATCCATCCTCCGAATAAGGATTCCAGAATGATGGTGAGATGTGTGAAGTGAGTCTTTTCTTCAGCGATTTTTGCTTTGTGATCGCCGAATCATCTTTCCCAGTTTATTAGATTACAAAGGGTTCTGATCAAGGAATTGTCAGAGAACTTTGAAGGAGCTGTAGCTGAGGGAGTTCAGGAGAAAGTAGATTCCCAGCTGGCAACCTACATTCTGTAGCTAATTCTTCCATGAGGCTTATTACTAATACAGTACAGTAAAGTAGAGTGGCTTATTCTGGCATATTGATGAGAAAGCATGTCTGGATGTGCCTCTGCAACTTTGCGGAGCCTTTTAAGTCTTCTTTTGTCAATGCTCCATTTGATGGAACATCCCTTTTTGGCCCCAAGGTTAAAGACACACTATCCTGGTGTGAGAAGGAGAGTAAGACCCTTTCTGCCATGGGCATGCGTTTTTCCACCCCCCCCCCAAGACCATATCCTAAGGGTCAGAAAGGGGGTGGTAAAATGTGGTTCAAAATATCACAGGGTTCTTACCAAGACACACACAGAGAGAGCTCCCCCAGAAGCAGAGGGGGTGACGACTCAGGAAGATGCCCCCTGCGTGGCAGAGTAGGCCCGCAGAACCACGGGTCTAGAGAACCATTCTTCGGGAGATCCTACCAGCTCTCCTGAATGGAGGCCCGATTGCCCACCACTGGAGGCAATCTGGGGTCAACTATTCCTGCAGTGGAGAGCCTGGCTGAAAATAAATGATTTTATGGGTGCAGAGGACAATATCCAAAGGATATCTGATTCCGTTCTCACAAGATCCCCCTCCCATCTGAAAAATTCTGGATGTTCTACCCAGTCAAAGGGATCAAGCAGTTATTCAAATTCAAAAACTGCTGGACAAAAGAGTCATCCAGGAGGTCCCCCCAGACCAAAGAGGATTCAGAAGTTACTCAAAGTTCTTTTTAGTTCCAAAGAAAACGGGGGACTGGAGACCAGTTCTGGATATCAGTGGATTAAACAAGTCTGTTTGATGTCACAAGTTCTGAATGGTCATGGTACAGTCCATATTTCCTTTCTTGGAACAGGACAATTGGATGTGCTGTATAGGCCTTCAAGATGCTTACTGCCACATAAAATTGGACAGGTGGTACAGAAGGTTTTTGCACTTCCAGCTGGGAGCCAGTCATTTCCAGTTCAGAGCACTGCCCTTTGGTCTCACAACAGCCCCCAGGGTGTTCACCAAGTGCATTTCAGTGGTAGCGGCTCACTTGAGATGAGGAGGATTCTGAGTGTCTCCTTTCCATACCCCCCCAGACATCTACTTTTTCGAGCAAGGGATGCAGTTATCCAAATCTGTACAGATCTAGGCATAACAGTAAATTACAAAAAATCTTACTTGGAATTTGTTCAAGCTGTAGAATTCATAGGAGCAATTTTGGACACAAAACAAATGATGGCAAGACTACCACACTCCAGAGTACTGACAATCAGATGCCAGACACAGATGTTAATTCAAAACAGGAGGATAGCCACCCATCATGTCTTACGAGCCTTAGGATCATTGGCAGCCATTATAGTCTTGGTACCACTGGCAAGATTCCACATGAGAATACTAGAGTGTCTTCTGGCAGTGCAGTGGTCAATTACCCATCATCCAATCTTATCTGCTAATCATTACGGACACCTGCAGGATAGCTATTTCATGGTGGATTCGTTTCAGTCAGGTAATGCTAGGTTGACCTTTTCTTCCTCCTCAACCTCTGGCCACGGTGACCATGGACGCTTCCCAGATGGGGGGAGGTATTATCTGGGAAAACAGTTCAAGGCATCTGGTCTTCCAGTGAGGCCGGTTTCCACATAAACATCCTAGAGATGAAGGCAGTGCTTCTAGCATTGCAGGATTTTCAAGTTGATTTTCTTCTGGGGACAGTGGAGATTCAATCTGATAACATGTCTGTGGTCTGGTACATAAACAAACAAGGAGGAACTAGATCATACCCCCCTGTGTCGAGAAGCTCTCAGAGTGTAGCAGTGGGTGATCTCATCCAACCTTTTACTTATAGGAACACACATTTCAGGAAAGTTCAACGTGATTGTGGACAGGTTGAGCAGCTCTGTTGTCATGCCTCATGAGTGGTCCCTCAACCCGAAAGTAGCGGAGGAAATTTTCACAAATAGCACCAACCCTGCTGCGATGTCTTTGCATCATCCCTGAACAAGAAATGCAGGAGCTACTTTGCCCTGCCCCCCCCCCCCCCACACCCAACCAGGGAGTTCCCGAGGAATGCTCTCACTCACAATTGGCCTCTATGTCTCCTGTATGCAGTTCCACCAACTCCTTTGATTCCCAAATTCCTCCAGAAAGCAAGCAAGTTGAAGAGAACAATAATTCTCCTTACTCCCTTCTGGCCTCGAAAAATCTGCTTCACCTTTCTTTGGCCTCACCTTCGGGGAAAAAACATGGATTCTGGAACCTACTCCAGACTTTCTGTCATACCTGACAGGAATGACTCATCCCAATCTGTCCAACCTCAAGATGATGGCTTGGTTCCTCCAATTCCACTTATAGCCTGACAACCTATGCTCTCTTCTCCAGTACATCGTATTTTGATATCATCCCATAAACAATCCACTCAAAAGGTGTATAAGAGCAAGTGGAGGAGATTTGTAATCTGGTCACAAAAACATTATTTAGACCCTTACGCTGCCCCTCTTCATTCCATTCCAGAATTCTTAGCTGATCTTTTTGAAAGTGGGGCTGCGGCCTCTAGTATCAAAGTACAATTGGCAGCTATCTCTGTTTTTCATATTGGTGATGGTAATTCGTCTTTAATCTCACACAACTTTGCAAAATCTTCTTGAAGGGGATTTTGTTGCTAAGGCCACCACAAAAAGATCTTCCCCTCCTTGAGACCTTCATTTTTATTGTTCAACCCCTCATTGAATCTGCAGCATCATGTGACTTTAAATTTTTGTCTTGGAAAACCATTTTCCTAGTAGCAATCACTTCGGCTACAAGAGTATTGGAAATTCAGGCCTTGTCCTCTTTCCTTCCACACCTGATTTTTGCGTACCAACCCTTCCTTTTTACCTAAAGTAGTTTCTGAGAATAATATCAATTGGACCATTAATTTGCCCTTCTTCCCCAGTTTCACTAATAAAGGAGAATATGTACTGTATTTATTGGATGTTCATAGGCAATTATGATTTTATCTGCACAGGACAAAAGAATTTAAAAAGGCAGATCAATCGTTCATTTCTTTTTCCTGTCCCAGAAAGGGACGACCAGTATCCAAGGTTACTCTGGCGAAATGGTTATCTGATTGCATTACATATATTTATCACAAACAAGGTGTAACTGTTCTAAACTGGTTCAGGCTCATACAGCCAGAGCAATGGCAACTTCAGCAGTTTTTCAGAGTAATGCATCTGTGGATGAAAATTGTGCAGCGGCCACTTGGACAAATCACCATACTTTTATCACTCATTACAAATTGGATTTCCTCTCCAGGGGAAGAGCCTCCTTTGGTTCGATGGCTCTGAGGATTTTCTTCCATGAGTCCATGTGAGGTTGAAATGAAAAATTGACAATATAAAATAAAGAAGTTAACGTACTTACCGTAACATTCCATCTGTATTGTCAATTTTTAATTTCTCCTCACAGCCCTTCTCTCCAAGACTCCTACTTTGTTTTTTCTGGTAGAATGAGAAGCATGATTTATGCCACCTTTTGATCCTCTCCATACTTCAGAAATAGTCTCTACAATCCTGTTATATGCAAGTTTTCTTTGTACCTTTCTTTCCTGGAGATAATACTAGCAAACAAGATCTGAGGTAACTGGGGAGCAGCATTATGAATAAGAGAAGGTATCCAAGAGCTTTTTAGCTGCCACAAGCTTAGTAATGGCAGAGTCAGATTGGATGGTTTGGATCCAAACCCATATGTGAGGAGAAATGAAAAATCGACAATACAGATGGAACATTATGGTAAGTACATAACTTCTTTTTATGCATGACTGTATAAGCAAAGGAAATCTAGGGTTGTTCAACTAAATGGAATTCACTTATCAAAAAAGCTGTAACTATTTTGGGGGTACACATATTCTGGCATCATCACAGTTGTGTGGTATTGTTACAGATTTGGTTCCTGTTCAGTATATGGCATCAGATGTATACTGAACTTTGTCTTCTGTTTGCTTCTGGAATTCTGATTAGTAGAGTTATGTATATAAAATTTAAGAGGAGCTTCTGCTATTTTAAGCTAAATATTCTGAAACCTGGGCTGTTTTACTTCATTGGTATGCTTAATCTGTAAGCATCAAAAGTCATAATGTTAGCAGAGGAAAGATATGAATGCTGTCTTATTTTATCTTTAAAGTGTGCAAGTATTGGACTGCCTATAATAATTGGTAAGGTATTTTTGGGATGAACACTGGTGCTTCTGGTGCTCACTGTAGCTGCCTACCATAGCCTTTAGCAGTTTATAAAGATTTGCAACATTGTTTATGCATTATGGTCCACACTGGGAGTACAGATGCAAACCAGTCCCTCCTATATGGTCATACAAGCCTGAACAATGGGATAACATATGTGCAGTAGTTACATACTGCTTACATTATAATGGTTATGGCGGTGACGGTGCAATTGGCAGATTAGTAGTCCCAGTTTTCTTGCAGTATCTTACTCAGTGTACAGTGCAGAGCAACATGTTAGCACTTTCCCACCCTCATACAGTGACATTTGTGAGTTTCTACCAGTGGGAGCTCACACTGCATCAGACTTCCTCATTACCTTCATGAATCAAGCCAGGCAGGCCAACAGGGCACATTGCAGCAAAGATCTGTGCACTTTGCAGACTTCAGGTTTTCCTCTACTGTGCTGCACTGTTATGCAAGACAACTCAGTGTAGAACTGTTTGTGTGTGTGTGTGTGTGTGTGTGTGCATGTGTGTGTAGACAGGCAGGAACTGAGCACTGGAGTGATTTGTGCACCACTATATACTGTGTTCCTTTCGTTTTAAATTTTTACACTGTCTGTATGGATCATGATCCATGTCAATGAATCTTGATCCAGAAAAAGTGTACATGGCATGTTGTGCAGAGCATACCACTCAACCGTACCGAATTCCGCAGTATTTACCAGTTTTTGAAGTCCAAATAATGGGGTGCCACAAATTCCCAAGTGGCCCCTTAATTCTAGAATTTTCCGGTCTATTTTTGAAATTTTATTTTGTGATTTTTGCCGTCATCACGCACAGCGGCATGCGCGATGACATCAGCTTCATGAACAGCCTGCCAGCCTTTCGGAATTCGGCTGAAGGCTCGAGGGGTGTGACGGACCCTGCTGTTTGTTTACACAGTCTGTAATGTGCAGCAGCCAGTTCATTTCAGACTTCAGAGAGAGAGAGAAAGAGAGAGACGTAGTGGACAACTGAGAGAGAGAGAAGCTCAACTAGCTGACAGCACTTTTTTTGTTTTTAATTAATTTAGATAGAGGCTTCTTTAGTAGTTTAGAGCAAGGCAGGCAACCTCAAGCCATTCGTACTGTGTCAGAGACGGAGTGCAGCAGCGGTCTCATCAGACTCTGAGTGGTCAGAGGAGGTCATGATTAGGAAATATATAACAACAAGTTCCACTTCTTCCCCCGGCTCCTCCTCCACCTCCACCTCAAGGTAAAATAAAGAAAAGAAAATGAGAAATGAATGAGTGAGTCATGAACTACATTTATTTGAGTAAGGAATCAAAATATAAAAAATAAGAAATTAAGAATTGATTCATTGACCATTGTCAATTTTTGCTGAATGTATTCGTATTTACAGGGCTGAGGTATAACAGGGTGTAGTAACAGCACTGCACAGCAGCTCATCACAAGAGGGTTGGTATAATGGTTTAGGGCTTCACTTCACAAATTAAAGGTATAGGGTTTGATTAACCAGCCATCTAACTGTAATTGGGGATTCCAGTACTGGCCTAGTCAATTGAAATTGGCCCAGACATTTTTTAATGTGTGCTAGTCCATTTCTGTTGAGTTTTAACATAATAAGTGAATAAGAGCAGTGATTAAATCTGTCCTTTATTTGGGGTCTTTCTCTGGCGTTATTATTTTTCCTCCCTGCCTGTTAAGAGATTAAAACGCATGGAGACCTGTTTTGTAGTGCTTTAAAGAACAGAATTGGCCCTTGCATTAGCCTGCAGGATTATAAGTTGTAAGGCAGAACATTGCTTCTTAAATGTCCTACGCTTGTCTGTGATACTGTACAATGCACATCTTTATTTTATAAGTTACAAATATGCAATTAGACAGGTATAAAGCTTGTGTAAGGATAGCTTTTGTGAGTCTTTCTTTACGATTGTTGCATATGCTTAGTCGCTTCCTTAGATTATAACAGTGCCAGCATGAATAGTTTTAGTCAGAGGTCAAAACATGAAAATGTGGGATGCGAGATTGTGTGGGTTGCACTTTTCAGCTGGTAGAAAGTGAAGTGATCTATAGTGGGGTTGATGTGCTGAACAGCAAAGAGCATTTTTGTCCTGATAACATGTGATATTTACATGATAAATGGAGCTTTGGGTTTCATTTTGTGCTATTTCATCACATTTCAGTACTAACCTCAGGAGGTCAGTGGGGCCACGTTAAGCTGCCTGCTGTCCTATGTGCACCACCTGAATGTACCAACTTTCTCTGGACTGGAGATGAGATCGATATGAGCGGGAAGAAGTTAAGATTCTGATATGACTGGGGAAAAATGAGATAAATGGGAAAACAATTCTTTCTAAGGATAGCAGAGAAGTCAAAGTCATACCTCTCAGTCTCTCAGAGCAAGAAAGCTAGACAAAGGCAAAACTAATGCCCAAAAATAGGGACAGATTTTAAATATTTGCTCATGTAAACTCAGTTGCTAGACTAACATTGTGTTTTCTGAGAGATATGAAGTCTGAAATTCAAATGTCTGCCATTATGTATTATTATTTAGTGACTTCAGTCTTCGTGTTGGTATTATTTAGTGACTTCAGTCTTCATGTTGGTATCTCACAATCCCATTGGAGTGGGTGGGGATACATGATTCTGTATGCTAATTGTATGTTAATAAGTTTCCCGATTTTTGGCCAGTTGTACCTACTTTTCATGGGCCTCTGTCCAGATTTTTGATGTGTCCAGGTTGAGCGGTATGGTGCAGAGTGCTTTTATGTCTCTCTGAGCGTTGTCTGGCAATATCAGAGTTTTTTGTATAGTTGAAGGTTGCATATCCTTACATTGTTCTGCCTTTATTTAATAAATGCAAGCAAAATATCATGGTTCAATTCTAAAATTAGAGATTTATGCTCATAAAGATTTACTTTACTTATGTGGTCTGATTTTTCTTTAACAGCATTTGAATTAATGTCTAAGCAATTAACACTGTTCACTGTTGTTTTGTTTCTTTTTCAGGAAAGTCACCAACAGAGGCAGCTGAAACTGCATTAAAGTACATGCTAGACAGAATACAGTCTCGGGCAGGGTTGATAGTTGTAAACAATTCTGGCGACTATGCTGCAGTGTTTACTACCAATCAAATGTCATGGGCTGTAGTAAAGGATGACCAGCTCCATTATGGCCTTTCTCAAGGGGAACTGCATACCTGTAGCATTTCAGATGTACCTCTGTAAAAACTTCCTTAGGCATTACTGGGAATGAACTCTACTCTAAACTGTTATTTGGTTAATAAAAATATTTAATTTAGTGAACTTCTGTATGACATTCCATTTGTGCAAAGCTATTGACCATATTTTTGTTTAACTGTGTTATTTTACAGAATTATGTATAGTGCCATTTTACACCTGTTTACAAAGCTGGGCTTAAACAAATATTTTGCTTACTTTGGCTTGTGGCTGTTGTGTGTAATTACAGATCCCACAACAGTACGTTATGGCTAACATTAACACAGAAGTGTATATCTGGTTAGGATAACTGGCTACTGCTCAGAAAGCATTGGTATATCTTGATCAGACTTTTCCCTGTCCTCCTGGTTCCTTGGGAGTTTCATCCTGTTTCAGTTACTACATATGAAAGTAACTGCTATTAAGCATTGCCGTGGATTACACTGCCTCAAATAACAGCAGACTGCAAGTAATGGAAGTGACTCTTACCACTCATTTAAATGCAGTTGTGGGTTTGCAGACTCCAGGTAACCAAGGAGAAAATGGCAAAGGCAGAATTAATACAGGAGTAGATGTTGGAAAAAAATGTGGAGCTCTAGGACAAATCTCAAACAGACCACATTTGTTTTCAACCATCCCTTAACACAAAAAAGGAGGAAATTACACAAGACTGTATGAAGTGGTACTTAGGGGGCTGGACAAATGATTCCTGAAAGCACTCACATTGAGTCGACTTGCTACGTAGTGGCCCTAGAAAGCAGCCCAGACCCTTATTAGTGAAATTTGATTCATATGCACAAAATGGGGAAATTCGTTTAATACTTTAGAAAAAGGAAATGTTTGTAAAGTTAAGATGCTAGAATATATGCAGACAGTGGTTACTCTTGTACAGACTCTAGATTATAGTTATTCCAGCTGTTAAAAAGTACAGGGGGATGAACCAGCGCTTCAAGATGATACATCTAGCTTTCTTTAGTGTTCTGTCAGGTACAGGATAAATTCAGATCCTAAGTAAATGCTAGACCAGCTGAATAAAATGGAGGTGGGGTTTGAGAGGACAGCAGCAGAAGGATCTGTATTGCAAGGTTACCAAAACAAACAAACAACCATAAGCATACTGCAGTGAAGATTCCTGAGAAGCCCTTCCCATTATTTCAAAGGAAAATGCTTGATAAATTGTAGCAAGTAGAAGAAAATACAAACAGTAAGGGAGTTACTGAGGGTTGAAAAGCGTGAGGAATCGGTTGAGAAACTGAATGGAATGCTAGAGGAAGTACTGGACAATTACATGTCTGTCTAGGACTTGCTGTATAAAAGTGTGAACGTTTTGTAACATTACAGTAAATGTTGTTTACATAAAGAACAAATTATCTAAGTACTAATTTTGCTATGGAATTGCTCAGTGAATTGAGAGTTAAGTTTGCATCACAGTTTTTTTCAGTTGGGATGGTGATGAGTGTGATTTATTGTGTTATACTGAAAAGTAGCTATGAATGATAGGATGGACTAAGAAGGAAGGTAATGTAACTCAGTAGCTACACAAAAAAGACAGACTAGTGAAGGATAGGTTAATAGGTTTTAAAACAAAAACAATAATAGTAAAAGTAATGTCTTTTGGCTTTTCCTGGTTAGGGGTTGCCACAGCGCAACTCTGGTCCACTAATGATTGGCAGTGGATTTTTACAGTGCCGAGGGCCAGTCTAACGCCCAACCTTCAAGAAAGGCACACCTATTCACGCACGCACCTACCTACATGTCTTTAAACATTACTCACCGCGAGGAGGACATGCAGTCTCTACAAAAAAGTATGAAAAGAAGTTCCATTTTGATGTAACAAAATGGTAGGGTCCATTCAAATGAGTGTGTAACCATGGGAGTCAAGAGTGAAAGAGGAGGGTCATAGTATAGGATAAACAGTGATTGACTGAAAAAGGGGAATCCACAACTTTGGTCATAACAGATTGATGGCAGTGTGTGATACATTTTGAACATTCTAAACTGTAAACAATATTGACTTTATTGGTAAACTGTCAGGCATGGAGGCATATAATTTAAAGGGGAATGAATAGTATACATAAATTTAAATAATGGTGACCCAGAGATGTAGAAACGATTATTGGTAGCAGGTAGAGAAGGAAATGAAGAAAAGCACAGGGATATAGATATAAAAGTGTACAGAGGTACCTAGGAAATTATAGAAAGTTGAATGAAAATAAAAGCAATAGGGAGAGTAGTTTACAAGAAGAGGTTAGCCTGGAACCACTAGCAGGAAGAAGCGGTTGGTTTATTGAATCTCTTGAGCAGCTATAAGAGAGTGCTGGCTCAAATGAAGGAAAAATATGACCCTATTGTATTATGTATATTGTTATACCATTGGGTCATGGAAAAAGACGGTTTTCAATATTTTAGTTAAGAAGGTAAACAGCCAGTTAAAATATAGGTTTTAAACCAAGAAAGTAGGCCAAGGAAGTCTAATAACTAAAAATACATGAAATAAAGGGATGGAAAATAAAGATGAAGCCAGCATTTAAATAAAATAGAAAAATGAGAAATGGAAATGAGAGTCTTCACTTGGAACGTTCATGGTTTAATAGATGGAAGCAAAACAGAGAAGATATTAAGATATATTGAAAACGGTGCAATACAGATGTTGGGGTTGTAGGAGACTCATCCTGCTTTAGTGGAACATGAGAAGCTGATAAAAATAATTAAGATTTATGACAGGAGAAACGTAGAGAGGGTTATTGTTTGGGGGCTGGCATAGTGGTTAAGGTATTTACATCACAGCCACAAGGTACAAGGTTTGATTTTCAACTTTGAAAGAGATTGGCTAGGCTTAAAGTGGCCCACAAGAGCAGTTAGCCTGGTAATTAACCTGTGAATGTAAAATAGACTGATGAAATACAAATACCTGAGGAAATATGTGATAGGCTGGGGAGGTATATAATGACAGAAGGTGCTTGGTGAAGGTAAAAGTATAACTTTAGTAATAGTATACCTTCCAATCTACAACAAAATATTAGAGATGAAACAAATACTGAGGCAGGTGGTAGCTATTCAGCAGGGTATTACACAAATAGCAGGGACTGGAATGTGATTTGCAACAAAGGCGATGTGTCGGGAGGGCCAAAAAGGGTGAAAATTCCATTAGAAAGAAGGTATCAAAATGGGACATGGTAAAGAAGAATGTAAGACATGGGTACAATTAGATGGATATTCCATAACAATGAGCTCCTGTATCTAATCCAGCCGAAAACAACTCATCCAGTTACATTAATGGATCGAGATCCCCTGATAGCTGAAATTAGAAAAAAGTGAAGTAAAAACACTGACAGTTCCCTGTGTGTATATTAAAGAGAAAACCTTTTGCAAACTGGGTAGGAAGTCAAATGAAATGTTAGAAGAGACGGAGACCAGGAAAATGGTGCTGACTGGGACATGGAGATAATGGCAAAGAGAAGTTTGAAAATGTAATTAAATAAAAAGGTAAGAAAATATAAGCGGGAAATAGAATTAGGTACTTGGATTTGATAAAAAAAAGTTAACAAGCTGCTAGATTCCAAAAGGGTAGATTACAATGCAGGAAGAGAGGAGCAACTAAAACGTTAAACAATCAGTGGTAGATTACCTAGAAAACCTAAATTAATTTAGAGCTAAGGCATTGAAATTTACATTTTTATGTCCACCACAATATAACATTGTGTGTGTGTTGTGTGTGTGCGTGCGTGCAGATAGGAAGAGTGCTGCCTGTTAGTTTCAAAAACTTGTGCATGCTACGAAACTCAAATGTTTCACACTTCCAGATTGCCTTTTTTGTATAGAAAAGCATGTCTAACTTCAAATTGTACATGCACACTGCATTTGATGCTGATTTTTAAATAAACATCTTGGACTTCAGTTTTGGAGTTTTTTTTTCAACTTAAATGTCCACTTCATTATCACTGTTGTGTGCAGGGATGAAGTCTGATTAACTAGTCAAGTACATCTGCCAGGCTCTATCTTAACATTTACATGAGAATGGACCTCTTGCATGGGTCATCCTTTGGATATCATCCATCCCTTTCCCTTTTTTTGTAAAATTTAAATCTCCATTCTTGGCATTTGCCTGTATTCAGAACCCCTGCATGAGGACTAATGGTTTTGGTCACTTACCATCTGCTTATAATTGTATTTTTCTGTATCATTCCCCATTTAGAAGATTCCATTAAAATGCCAAATAAACATAATCCCTTTTATTCTGTCTGATCATATCACTAGTTAAGCTCATCGCAGGTCTGTTGCTTGAGAGTGGAACTTGATATCATTTGCTGAATGCACTACTTGTATATCATCCTGATTGCACCAGAGGAGCTCTTCCTTAAGAGTGAGCCTGAAACCATCTCAAGAACTGCACGCCAATAACTTGCCATCCAAAAGATACAATTTATATTTGAAAAACAATCAATTACAGCAGTACAAAAATGGGTAAAAAGAGAAAGTCGTATCGAACAAAGGATCATTTGTTGCTAAATGAAGCCATAATGCAGATTTGTAAAACGGAAAATAATTTATGTATGGCATGGATAAATTCCAAAAAAAAGCTTCCGAGTGCATTCCACATTCATGAATAAAAACTACAAGAAAAACCTAGCAAAGCAAGAGTTTTCACTATGTGGTATCTTAAACCTCTTGTGTTCTCAAGTATTGCCAAACAGTCCACTTATGATGTGCTGATGAGGTCATAAGAAAGCCGAAACATGCATATCCACACCTAGTAGGGGTTTGGTTTTATTGGTCTAAATATACCCAAAAAGACTAAAAAAAGTAAAAAGTAGTAGACATTCAGAAGGCATATAGCTGAAACACTTGATGTCCTTAAGGTATAATTTGCATATATCCCATGAGCCTCAATTACAGGAGGTTTAAGGTATCACAGTCAAAACTCTAGCTTGGCTAGGTTTTTCTTGTAGTTTTTACTAATTTGTTTGTTGGTGTGAGCCTTTTATTCCTTGGATTGTACATTCATGTATGAAGGAATGATTACAGGTGTATAAGATGCATCCTATATTGATCATTACAGTGACCATGAAACAGTGGCATACCACTTTGCAGTTAAGCCACAACAAAAGGCAAAATTCTAAGGTGGATATTCCTATGAGATTCTTTGCCACTGCTGCTGTTTTGTCTTGCCATTAATGCATTAATTTGTTAATTTAACAGATTAGGCTATGGTTACAATTTGGCTCCCAGAAACCAACTTTGTTTACAGACTTTTCATCTACTTTTTGTAGACTTAAAAATGTATAGCTCGTCAGATGAGGAGTTGAAAGCAGAGCTACAAATGATTAAAAGTTTGTCAGATGATATAAGTATGACATTTGGTCTTCATAAATGTGCAAAATCAACATTTAAGGCAGGAAAGTTGAGCACCAAGAAAATAGTAGTTGGGGACAGGAATGTGATATAAAGGAGTTTGAGCAGGAGGGAGTGTGTAAGTATTTGCGAGTAGCTGAAGTATTGGCAATAAAACGTGAACAAATTAGAATAAAGTTCAATAAGGAATGCTTCAGAAGACTATTGAAAGCTATCCTGACATCTAGGAATAAAGTTCAAGATCTAAATCAGTTTGCCCTTTTACTGTTCTAACTTACAGTTTTGGAGTAATTGATTAGCTCCATAAACTATTGGATCAATTGGACACACAAACAAGAAAAATGATTCATATAATATATATATAAAAAAATCAGTGTATACCAATATATATTTCTCACTTTGAAGGGGATATGGGTCTCCTCAAAATTGATTAAACTTATAGCTGTGCAATCATGAGACTTCATACACCTTGAAATTGATTGCACACAAAGATCTGTGATCACGGGACTGCATACACATATACTGACCTCATAAGGCCCAAACATAATGAAAGTTTTAGTACATGAAGAGAAGTCTGAGATGACATCTTTGCTTTGCTTAGCAGAAGTATTTCAGGATCAAGTGGGAATGGAACTCACCAAAAATCAGATATTAACTGAATATAAGGAAAAGGATCAGATGAAGAGGGGAGAAAATTAGAAAATCCATAACTGTAATGGTAAGTAGAAAGCTCCTGTTGAATAAGATTTGACACAAGAACGGTTAAGGACAGGTACATTAAAACTAAAATATGAAAGGCTAATAATGGTTGCCTAGGATAGCAGATTACTTACACATTTGTTTTCAAAAGTCCAATGAAAAGATCTGAGAAACAGACAAATGCAGATTCTGTAAACACTCGTAGCAGAGGGATTATACACTGAAAGGCATGATTACATGGCATGGGGATTATGCAAACACTGTAATATGAAATAGCTGAGAATCATTTGAAACATGAAGCACAAGGCGTTATAGAGATGGGTGAAGTTTATACCACATGGAATCATTCGTTACAAACAATTCAAAAAATGGATATGATAAAACCAGATATAGTAGGCCAAGAAAAAAGGACAAAAGTAGTATTATTGAAATTGGTGCAGCCACTGATTACAGTGTCTTACATACAGAGAGCCACGGAGTCATAAAATACACGGATTTGCAAGCAAAAACGAGCAATGCAGAAGAAAGATACCAAGGCAGTTGTAATAGAATTAGGAACAACATGTCTAATAAAAAAGAATTTGCAGTCCTATTTAGATATGCCACCAGTTCATGCAACCTGTATGAATTGCAGGAGGAGTCTGTTCTGGTCATATTGTGGGTGCTGAGATGAGCACTGTTGGTTGACATCAAAGACTGAAGCAGTACAAATTTCATGAACTTTAATTATACCCTGATCTAGGAATGAGATCAATTCCTATCAAGATACTAACAGGCCAAAACACTTGGCAGAAATTTAACCAACAAAAGATGAATCTTATTTCTACTTGTTTATATTTGTAAAACTCTCAAGTGTATTCATCTAATTCTGGATGAAAACAGTGTCATCTTTTTCACTGAGTGTGTGAAATGTGTGTGGTCACTTTACATATGTCAATGCCTCCTCTTTCTGGGGGATGCCTTAACTGCATGTGTAAATATGGTGGTTGCCTACTGAAGCATTTTATTTATGTAGCCTAAATGTTTCTTTGATTCTTTCTGGATATTCAGCACAGAATATTTCTGTTTGGCTTTTCCTTTGTTCATATGATTTTTACCAAGGAAAATGCATGATGGAGGAGGCCCTTAGTAGAACCATGTCTTAGTTCCTTTGTTCATATGGTTTTCAACAAGGTGAATGCTTAATGGAGGATGTGCATAACTATGACCTTTTTTTCCCATCACATTGACTGTTTACTTGGCAGATCCTTCCCAGCAATACCTTTCACCAGCTATAGCCTGTATTTTCTAATGATTTAATTTCGTGGGGAATCATGATTACAGTTCAGTCTGAGCCCAACAGCAGATACTGAAGTGCAGCCTCCACTGTGTGTTGTTATACAAGATGATTTCTTATATTTTAAATTATTAATATTTTGTAAAGGTTAATTTAATCAGACTTTATATCAACTTTGTCCATCCCAGTTGTGTGCTGTCATTTTATCAGGATTGACTATGCTTCAGTCATGTTGTAGGCTAACTTGCAGTAGTAGCTCATGGTTTGCTTTGTTTAGTTGTTTACCTCAGCTTTGGTTGCGATTGCATGGACCTTACCAAATCTTTCCTCACTTTTCTGGTAGTCCATCGAACTGAGATGTTGGGGACATGCTGTATCTGCAAGCATTTTTACAGTTTCATAATTAAAATCTGGCTTTTAGATTTCTTTAAAGAGAGTTGCTGAGTTGGTGCAGTTTACCAATAACATTTCTTTTGATTGGATTACAACTCTGTAATGACATCCTATGCACAAATTTTTGATGGATACAGTTTGTGTATAGGTGAGAATATTTAATGTCTGCTTGTTTTGTGGTTGCAAACTGGGTATTAATTCCATTTAAATTGTTTCTGCAGAGCACTGTATGGGCACGGCAGCCTTTCCCCCAGTTACTAGGTGTTGCTTGATGTATGTATGCTAGCTTATAGACATTGTATTCAATTGTTTTAGGAGGAACAAAATGTTATGACTGATTACTGTGCACTGTTTTTCATGCACATAGTTATTTCTCAAATATTCTCCACATATTAAGAGCTTGATTTTTCAGGAAGCTACAGAAGCTGGAAGATGTCTTTGATTAGTCCTGTTTTCTTATTATTTTCAATTACACTGTTGGCTTATTTACCGAGTCCTCCTTCCCAGCCTCAGGCTTATTAGTAAGTCATTGACTGTCTAGTGTCTCAAAAGAGAGCAGGTAGTGTTGCAGTAGACAAATTCCTTGGAAAGACAATCATAGTTTGTGCTTAAACCCAGAGCACAATACTGAGTTGTAAAGTCTATCAAGAATTTACACTAAAAACTTGGTCTGGAAGAGACTCAAGGCTTTGACTCATGCCACCATTGTGCTTTTTAGTTGTCCCTGTCCTTGGAATTCTGCACTGTAAAGCATAGCTCTCCACCTCTTAGCACAAAAAATCTGGACAAAGCCAAAAATAATGAGGTGGCAAAGCCTCAAAAATAGGAACATATTTTAAGAATTGCTCTTAAACTCAGAAATAAAAGGTCTTGTGTTGCCATACATTTTCTGAAGGATATGAAGTCTGAAACTCAAATGGATGTCATTATTTAGTAAATTTAGTCCTACTAATTATCCACAAAAATCCAGAAAATCACAAATTTTATGAGGAACAGGCCAAAAAATTAGGCAAAAATCTGGACATTCTGCGAAAATATGTGCAGTTGAGAAGTATGCTGTAAATCGTTGAGAAAAGCGATCAAATAATAAGACAATCAGGCATTTGGGAGTTCCCAGGGTGATTTACATCTCTGTGATCTGAGGCTTCTGGAAAAGCCCCTTCAGAGAGCAGCATTCCTATAGCTCAAGAATACCTCCCAAACTTGGAGTTCTTGCATGATTTGTTGTCTCAGGAGAGAATGGGGTACCCACTATTGTCAAGGAAGACACCCAGATTTGGAGCATGGAGGTCCAGAAACTCCATCCTCAAGCTGCCAGTAATAGAGTACAGTGTATTAACTGGCATGTACCTGACCAGGCATTTGCAACAGCTAGAGCGACCACAGAGGTTCTTCACTAAAAGAATACAGGGTGTAAATATGTCCTATGTGGACCTCAGTAATGCTCTGTCCCTGTACTTGATCTCCTACAGACTACTGAGGGACAGTCTGTGCTTAATCTAATTGAACTGCTACACATTTACAAAACAAGCAGCACTAGAATTACCTGATTTGAGGATCCTAATCTCGTCTGTGACATAAAACATGTTGCAGGAACAGGTATGTGTTTCCAAGATTACCCCTTCTCTGGAACAGACTCCCTGTTTCTGTGAAGCAGAGGATGTAATTTTGACCAATGGATGAGAGACTCCTCACTTGTCGTCTGTGGCCCTTATAGACAAGAGGCAGTTTGTTGTCATCCTATACACATTAGTAATGCTTTACTGAAAGATGAGCATATTCATTCAACTAAATTATGTAATCTTTGGGAGTTTTTTTTCAGCTGAAGTTATATTTAATATTGGAAAATTTTGGTCCAGAGGGTACAAGTAGGATGATGTCATTGAGCCTTTCTGGTCATTAATAGTTGAAGCATGTGACAGGAATATACCTACTGAGAAAAATGTCTTTGGTTCCCCTGGGTATTTATAATGACAAATTTTGTTTTGTAACAATGCATACCATTTTTCCTGATAAAGTTTTTGATGTTATCAAAAGACATTGGCATATATTAATAGCTTATGTCATGCTGAATTTTGCTTTGCCTAGGATCCCTTCTATTTCATATTTAGTGGGACCTAGTTTAAAAACTAAATTAATTCAAAATTTGATTCTGTAAAATATGATGGTCAAATGTGTCATACTATAGGGACAAAACCTTACGGCACCTCTAAAGTATGTGATGTGGTGGTGAGAGAAGTTATTTGTTTTTTTGCTATAAGGATCTTTTATGTTCATGGATGTTTTTCTTGTAAAACCGAGCATGGTTGTTTATGCAGTTATTTGCCCTTGTAATCTGTTTTATATAGGAAAGCTGTCCAGAATGGTGACGGTCAGAATCATGGAACACTTAAAAGACTGTAGGAATAAAATGTTGAAAATTCTATTGCTGATCATCTATGGCGTAAACAAATGGGGATGCTAATGTTTAGATTTTTTGTTATGAGACCGGTATGTGTTACCTCGGATCTACTTTACCTTATCAAAATTTTAATTCATCAAAATTTAAATTCATGAGACTACTACATTGAAGACCTACTTTAATGAATGATCAGATCACCGAAATCTTACTCGGGGAAAGGAGACAGTTCAGCATCACCAAACAGACCTACCAAAGCCACCCCCCCAACTAAATATACCAAGTCCGAGATTGCACTATAGTAGGGAAAATGGCAAAGTTCTGTATGTTGGTCAACAGCCTCCTTTCCTGGAATAAAATTCCAGTGACCTGACCGTTTTAAAGTAAGTTTCCGATGTAGTCATCTCATGAATTTAAAGTTCGGTGAACTGAAAGTTCGAGAAGGTAAAGGGGACCAGTTACCTCAGAATATAGTCAGCAATATTTTGTAAATATGTTAGATAAAGTGGAGGTGATGCTTATTTTACAGTATGATACATTACAGCCTAGGGTACTTAACAGTGAGCCGCCATGAAAATATTTAATTAAATGTGAATTGGAATATTTTTTGAATTTTTGATAGATGGGTTATGTCTTAATTTGTCTATTAGACTTTACTTGATTATTCTTTGAATACTTTAACCTTGACGGACTTTTTAGTCCAAGGTGCTAGGTCATTTTAATGAAGTTTGAAGCATATTGTTTTATTTATTTATTTATTTATTTTTAATTATTGTTTATGGTGAAGTGCTATTTTAGCTTCTGTGGGCCAACTGAATAATACTGAGGATAATTTTGCTTTCCAGAGAGCTGTCGTTGAGCAAAAAGAGGATTTATATGTTTACTGCATTGCAGTCTCAGTTGATTGTTGTCCCTTATCAGCTGAAACAGCTTTTTTATATGTATAGATTCTGAGCCAAGCTTCTGATGTGGAGCCTACAGCTTTGTTCCTGCCTTCTCAGGTGATTCCTAGCATGGTATGTGATGGAAAGGTACAAATTAATACAGACCTCCAACTACCAGCTTCAAGGTTTGTTCCTACTAACACTAATATGGAGAACTCTTTTAAAACTGATAAATACTGGGACAATGAATGATACTAGAAAAAAGTTTGGGGATGTAATCCGTTTTAATTCAGGTGTTAAGACAGATTTGCTACCATTTGCTCCTAGAACCGGGAACAGTAAGTGCATACACGTTTTCTGCTGTTGCTGTTAATAACCTACTCTGTAAGAATAATCATCTCTCAAAAGGAACTTATGGCAGTCAATCTGCTAGGGTATATACATTCTCAACTGCCAAATGGAATTAACACTGGCAGTTAAAGATAGCAGCAAATTGGGTAAGAATTCTAATTTTATAACAAAAACCATATGCCCTTGGCAAGCGAGTGTGTGTACGTGCCTTTAACTGCTAAATAGAGTCAAACATCAGCAGTTAATATGATGACTTTTTTTAACACTGGTGGTTTAATAAATAAGGTGGATGATTGCACCTCTCTCATTAATGCCTCTCAGACAGAGGTTTTACATACCTGTGTGGTTCAGTATAATGTTCGGTGCAATAATAGTGCTGCAGTTGTAAATAGGAATGCATATGAAGGGAGAATTTTGGATTTATTCATCCTGTGTTTTAGTTTATACTTTTAGTGGTAATTCTGCTGGCTTTAGTAGAACATATTTTGATAATGGTTCTAAGGCAGAAGTCTCACATACAAATTCTGTGGTTAAACAGGATATTCAGCATGAGGGCAGTATAGCAGCTAACAATGGTAATGCAATAGAAGGGAAGAGTACCAAGATGTGGTTTGTCTTTGTTGGTGGAAATTCTGCTCATTCTAGTAGAACTGGGACACATACATGGTGGACTGGAAAGACTTAATTCTAATATTTTGTAGGATGTTCATTTTCCAGCCAAATTATTTAATGAACAACTTCTATCATGTGTGGGCAAGGCTGATATATTTTTGGAAGGTATGGCTGCCATGGAATCTTCCCCTGGTGGAACTAAAGCAGGAGAATATTTGATCAGTAAATTAGGTTTATGTGTTCTAGGTCAGCCTTCCACCCTTTTTCTTCTGAAGAGTTAGATCTGCAAGAAAGGTGGCAGAAACAGCTGAATGGTTAAAATTCATAGTCAAATTAGAAAATATAATGTAGTAGTCACTAATATTCCTAACATGAAAGCAGAAATGTAAGGGGCAATATCTAATACTAATTTTGATAAGAAAATTTCAGAGATTAATTCTAAACTTGTTAGAATTGAGGAAGCTGTTATCAAGCATAAACAAAACAGGTTAATAAGAGAAAAGAATGATTTTTGCCTCAAATAATGTTTTCCAATGGGAACATAAGAGGTCAAATTATAAAAGAGGTCAACAATCAAGATGGGGCAATTCTTCTACAACTTTACATAGTATTTTGTTTGCTACAACAAATGCAGATTCTTCACATGTGGCCACTGATCTTTCTGGAAGGGGTCAGGTATTTCATCACATGAGATCATGAGAACAAAAAAGGGGCAATGTTTTTGGACAAACTATTTGAAGAAACATTAAAAGTAATCTTTGTATAATTCTGTACATTTCAACATGGTATTAAAATTGATACCACATTTTGGATTTTTGTTAACTGTTATAATGGTTCTCAAGTTAAGAATTTATCTAATGTTCATCTGCCTAAAGGTCCAAAATTTGTTCCCATTGTTACCCAAAAGCTAGAATATTATTGATTGATGCAGTTTTTTTGTAAAATTAAGTTGTTTATTGTGACGATATGAGGTACTGCCAGCCATGCCAGCAGTAGGACAGTATATGTATGACTTGCGCCAGCTCAGCTAGCTGGAATTTTTTAAATAATTATGTGCCATTTGTATATCAAACTGATTTGTACATATGCTTGTGCTGAAAATGTATTTGTGAGGTTTGCTTGTGTTAAAGTACATCAACAGTGCACCCTGCTGGAATGAAAAGAAATGTAATTGTATGACTAGAGCTTAACTAAATGTGTATGTAGGACACTGGGACAGCAAAGATTAACCAGCTATATTATTTTTGAAAAAATAAAGGAAATGTAAATCAGCTGTTAAACCATTAAACTGGCACCCCACGGTGCTGAATAGGACAGAGTACAGTAGGTTTGGAAGAATCCTTTGTTCATTAGCTCAGTAAAAAGAGGGGAAGCTCCAGACACTACCATAAACATTTAGATGTGTATAGTAGCTACCTATGCTAAATTCCTGTCTCAGCTTCAAAAGGGGATGCTGTGAGAACCTAGAGTCAGGTGACCAGCCAAGGTAATTCTGCAAGCCACCTTGGCTATTATATTTTACAGGGAGTAATCTCTGAGGATGGAGTATTCTGTTTTGGGGAACCTGACTAGAAAGACTGGTCACGTATTTCATTGTGCCTTGCTCTATTAAGTAAGTTATTATTGAATAGTAATTCTCCTAGATTCAGTCAGAAATATAGTGAAACTTCGTTTAGAGATTGTTTTTCTTTATTTGTATGAGTCTGTCCATCAGTGTTATTTTCAATATTCCCTGTGATTTGAATTCTGTGGTTTACTGTAAATATGTATTCAATATGCTCTTTTATTATTAAACATATTTAAAACTTTTATTGTGTCTGGTCCTTGTAGAAAGTGTTTAACCTTTGAAAGTGCTTATATTTATTTGGTGACACTTTGTGAGCCACTCCAGAAAGCCTAGCCATCTTGGTCAACTGCTACCATTTGTATTAGTATTAATATTACACAGTAGAATTGGACACACTTTGTTAAGGGCCTTAGAGTTGCTGATGGTGGAGTGTCTGGTGGCGGTGATAACTACCTTATACTCTGAGCAGAAGGGGACACAGTAGGTAAAGCTGTGCCAGCCTTTCTCAGATGTGTGTGTATGTAAAATCAAATCTCACAGTGTGTGTGTGTGTGTGTGTGTGTGTGTGTGTGTGTGTGTGTGTGTCAGCTACTTGGGGCAGGGACACAAAGCACAGGGCTTACAGAGAGGGTGCCAGAGGTCTTGGCATGGACACTCGGCTGAGAACATAACCCTACAGCTGTACCTGTGGGGAGTCTTATTGGGGACCTGGAGGGAGATGGCTTCAGACCCCAGACTGTGTGCGCTTAAGGGAAATTGTGCTGGATGCAGAGAGGTTTGCATCTGGAAATACTGAGTGTATCCATTAATATTCCAACTGCATGCCCCTCTCCAGTGTCAGTGGTGAGGATTCAGGCTACTTTGATTACTGGCCTAGCATGGAGGCATCACATTTATATTATCCTGGAATTAATAAGAAAGTAGAAATCTGTGATACTCCTCCTTTAGATGACAGTGTATTTTTTCTTGTTCTGACACTAGATTTTTCCATTGATAGCTTTTTTTTCTCTCTTTTAGAATATTTGGACAATAATGATGCTGGCATATCAGGTTTAAATACATATGTATTACCTGGAAAAAAATCTACATTTTATCCAGATGTTAAAAATAACTTTGTTGAGGTATTTGAAACATTAGTTATGAAAGATGTTTTATCACTGTTTAAAGCAAATTGTTCTTGTTCTTATAATTTGATAAAAGTGGAATCCTTTGCAGGAATTAATATCATGGACACATGAGAACTTTATTATTATTATAAAAGAGGCAGATAAAGAGGGTAATTGGGTTATCATGGATGAAAAGATAGATAAGGAAATTTGTCTTGGAGAGTTGCACTCTTAGGCTATCAAAATAGATTGTAATTCAATAGACAATCATGTATCTGAATTTAAAATGGTCATTAATAGATGTTTGAATATGGGGATGCTTACTAAATGACAAATAGAGGTGTTGACTCAGTCTTATACCCACAAACCCATTATTTTTATGGCCTTCTTGAAGATGCCCAAGTCTATTTTCCATCCCCTTCTACATCCTATTGTTTATCTGGTTTATTTTTGTAAAAAAATAGGACAGTTATTGGATAAATACCTACAACCCACAGTGGTTAAAGGTGAATCTTATATTAAGGACAGCTATAACTTTTTAGAAAAATTGAGGTAGGTCAGGAGGATTTTTTTGATGATTTGATATAAATTCCCCCTTTATACAAGTCTTTAGCTTTAAAGCTATTGATTATTTTTTTGTCTGAGGAAACTAAAAAGAACTGCATTCCATGCCTTTTGGAACTTTGTCTTTCACACAATTTTTATTATTTTGCTAGCAGTTACTATTTACAGAAGATGGGTATTGCTATGTGTGAAAGTTTTGCGCCTTCATATGCAAATTTATTTAGTTATGAATTTCTGTGATCAACAGAATATCTTACTCATCTAGTTTTTTTTTTTTTACAGACTGTTAGATTCTGTGTCTGTTGTATAGAGGATTTTTTCTATTTTTAATGGGTAGTAATCTGATTTTGATAGTTTCATGAAGCACCTTAATTCTGGGTATATATTAGAATGATAAAACCTCACTTACGCAAATCCCAAAAAGGCCGACATACAAACAGCAAACCACATGAACGCCGAATGTCCTTAAGTGCGAAATTCAAAATACAGAATCGCCATAGTTGTCCACACCATGTTTAGTGAGGTAAAACATCAGTAGGAGATTCCCTTATCTGGTATAGCTCCCTAACGTAAATGTGCAATAGTTACTGACCTTAGGATTAGGGTGTGGGTTAAGGTAAGTGCATATATAGTAATACATTATATTTATTTTGTTTGGGTAGGCAGTACATAGCGGACAGTGGAGTTGGACAACTATGGCAATTCGATATTTTGAATTTTGCTCTTAAGGACGTTCGGTGCACTTGCGGTTCGCTGTGTATGTCTCGGCCTTTCAGGATTTGCGTAAGTGAGGTTTCGGCATTCTAATATAGACCCTTAATTCTAACATTATTGATATCAGGTTTACTGGGATAATAAAAAGATGTGAGATCACATGGAATACATTTAGTCGAGCGCACATTTCTCAATCATTTTATTTGCAAATTTCGTAATGCCGAATGGTCAGCATGTCATAAAAATCATCAAATTCGACATTTCCGACCACTCTACCACCTAAACAAGCGCTACCATGGGTCAAAAAGGGGGTGATATTTTACAATTCGCAACAAGTGAGATTGCTTTTTTGAGGATTTGCCACACTGCTTTTGGCAATAACCGGATCGACCATCCACAGGCCGATCAAATGCATGCATACCAGATCACATTTTTGGATGTAAAGATTATGGTGGTAGATAATAGGCTACTGGCTAGAGTTCATAGAAAAGATACTTCAACTAATACCATTCTCTGGGCCGATAGTTGTCATCCTACACTCTATTCATGCTTTACCAAAAGGTGAACTTATTATTCAGCTATATCATGTAATCTTTGGGAGTTTTTTTCAGCTGAAGTTAAATTTAATATTGAAAGATTTTGCTCCAGAGGTTATAAGCAGAATGATGTCATTGAGGCCGTTCTGTCATTATTAGGTGAAGTATGTGACAAGGGAAGATAGTGGAACAGGTAAACAGCTTCAAGTATCTGGGAGGGGTGGTTGAGGAGAAGGGTAGTCTGAATGAAGAGGTCAAAGCTAGAATCAGAGGGGCTGCAGCCAACTGGCATAGAGTATCAGGTGTAGTATATGACAGAAGAATGCCAAAAGAAGCTGAAAAGTAAGGTGTACAAGACAGTGGTGCGACCAGTACTACTGTATGGTACAGAAACCTGGGCAGTAAAGGCAGAACAGTTGAAGAAGCTAGAGGTGATGGAAATGAAGTGCCTGAGAAAGGTGGTAGGATGCACACTGTGGGACAGGCGAAGAAATGAGGACATAAGAGCAGAAGCCAAAGTAGCTCCAATTGCAGAAAAGATCAAAGAAAACAGATTACGATGGTATGGGCACATGTGTAGAAAAGCAGAAGACAATCTGGTGAGGGAGATTTGGGACAGACAGGAAGAAGGTAAGAGGAAGCAAAGACGTCCAGCAAAGAGGTGGATGGATTGTGTGAAAGAAGATCTGCAACAATCAGGCATGAGTGTTGAAGAAAGCAGGAGAGTGGCACTGAATCGAGAGAGTTGGCGACAGTTAATACGATACCCCGACCCCATGTAAATGGGAAAAAGGGGATGATGATGATGATGATGAATATATGACAAGGGAAATATCTGCTGAAAAAAATGATATTGGTTTCCCATGTATTTTTTGTAATTATACATAACATCAAAAACTTCATCAGAAAAAATGGTATCAGAAGGCATTAGCATGTATTGCTAATTGATGTCATGCTGAATTCTATTTTACCTATGGCCCCCTCTATGTCATATTTAGTGGGACCTAGTTTTAAAACTAAATTAGTGAATTCAAAATTTGATTTTGTAAAATATGATGGTCAAATGGGTCATACTATATTTATGAAACCTTGCGGCACCTGTAAAGTGCATAATGTGGTGGTGAGAGTAACTACTTGGAATTTCAGTAAAGGGACCTTTCACATTTGTGGATGTTTTTCCTTGTAAAACTAGCATTGTTAGTTATGTGGTTACTTGCTCTTGTAATCCATTTTATATATAAAGACGCCCAGAATGGTGAAGGTCAGAATTAAGGAACACTTAAAAGACTGAAGGAGTAAAAACTTTTGAGAATTCTATTGCTAATCATCTGTGGAGTAAACACAGTACAGATGTTACTGTTTTAACATTTTTGTTATGAAACAGATGCCTGTTATCTCAGAATATAGTCAGCAATATTTTTTAAATATGTCAGATAAAGCGGAAGTGATGCTTATTTTATAGTTTGATACATTAACTGCCTATGGGACTTAACAATAAGCTCCCATGGAAAGTATTTCTTTAAATGTGAATTGGATTTTTTTTTTTAATTTTTAGTAGATTGATGTGATTGGTTGATGTGTCTGAATTGGTCTGTTAGGTTTGTTATTTATGCTTGATTATTCTTTGGATATAGTGGAGTTTGTAGATGCCCTAAGGCATGGATAATTTTTGAAAATTGGAAAATGAATGGCTATGCTTAAAAAGGGTCTAGGGCCATTAGACTAGGCACCTACTATGATTTTATGTCAATCATGCCTGACTTCACATATCTGTATGGAAGGACTAGGCTTATAAAGGCTCTAGGGCCAATAGCCTAGTCATCTCCTATTATCCTACGTCAATGATACCTGACTTAACATATCCATGTGCAAGAACTGCAGATGCTTTCTCAAATTTAAGGTGGAGCCTTCCACTACCAGTTTACTTCCTTGCCCATTGGCTTGTCTGCTGTACCCAGGCTTTTGTTTTGGTTACAAGGTTCCTTGCCTTCAGTAATCATTTACTACAGAGCCAAATGGATTCACATTCACATATATTTGAATAACTTCCTAATTCAGGCAGTATCCCAGAGAGGAAATTAAAACAGCTGTGTAATTCATTACAGACTGCTACCAAAAATCTGGGTCTTTCAGTATCCCCAAATTAAACCTCACTCTTTCAAATAAAGTGAAGTTCCTTTGATCCTTACTGGATTCCAACGACCAGAAGCATACCTCCCTGTAAACAAAGTATACCTTCTGGGTCAGTACTACCAATAGATGGCACTGGAATTCATAGCTTTCCCTGTTTTGATGTTTCACCCCAGCTTGATTGCATATGAGAAAGCTCTAGTGGTATGTAAAAAGGAACCAGCCTGCACAGTCCTTGGAGAGGATAATCCTTAGTTTACTTAATATTTCAAAACAGCAAGGATGGTGGGCCTTTTATGTCATTCTGACACTAAAAATGCCTTTCAAGCAAAAAACCCATAACAGTATAAATATGGATTCCTTGGGCATTGGTTCAGGGGCACATTCAAATGTCCTCCAATTACAAGGAGTTTGGATAGAACTCAAAGAAAAAGCATATAAAAGTAATAGAGATGATGGCCCTGATTCAGGAATTTGGACTCTTCAATTCTGTCTGGAATTGGGGTTTTGCAGGTAGCAACAGACAACACTTCTGGAATGTATGTCAACAAACAAGGAGGAACTCATTTTTCCTCTTGTGTAGGCTGGTTATATCCACATTGGAGAGAGCTGTTCATTCTGAGATGACCCTATGGGCAGTCTATATCCTGCACCAGTTGAATTAATTGATGGATCATTTAAGCAGATCAACTGCAGATAGCTACAAATGGGTGTTACACAGGAATATATGCCTCTAGATTGTTCTGAGGTGGGGTGTCATAGGAATAAACCTGATTGCCTGTCTGAGCAATAAACAGCTCAAGAAGTTCTGCTCCAGAGCACCACAGAAAGAGAGATTCATCAGTTGATGCATTTTCCTTCAACTGATATCTTTTTTGTATGCATTTCGTCCAGTTCCCCTGCTCCTTATGGTGATCCTGGAAGCAAGCAAACAGGGAAGGAGTGGCCAGGGATGCTTGCTTTTAACTTAGACAGCATTGGATGATCATCATATTGATCACTGCTGCAGTAACCTTAGCTATATGGGTTTTAACCTTCCAAGGATATAACAACAAGCCAACTTTCAAAGCTTCAGGGCACCTTCCATGCACTCAGACTGTTAAGCATCTCAAATTGAGCTGACTAAAAGACAAGTCTGGGCACAAAGCCTTCCCAAACTTTACTGCAGTTACAGTACTCAGTACACTCCACTGAGGCTTTTGAGACTCAATGGTCGGCTTGTGCTGTTCCTTTGCTGGGCAGATAAGTTCCTTTTTGGGGACGAAAACCTTCCATTTTCTTATTTGTTTTGCTGTTATATTACTTTTCTTATCAGGAAAGTTATTTTAAAGCTAGCAGTGTTGTGTGCTAATGGACTGTCACGAGACTGCAATGTACTTTTAAATGATGCAGTCATTTTTCCTTTCAGTTTAAAAGTGGTATAAAGTAACTGATAACATTTATTTATGAAGAAATTGTTTAATTTACTTTTGTAGGGCTGACATAGTGTTTTAAAGTGCTTTATAGTGCGTTAGTTTTGCTGTCAAAAAATGTACTTTTATAGGCTGGTAGATATTACTGGCATTTGCTGTGACCACAAAAAGAAAAAAGTGAAGCAAACAGCCTTTGCCACCACAGCAGCTTAGCAATTTGCATCAGTTGCAGGTGGGTGACTCTGCTGTGGCCATTTGTAGTACCTCAGACCATTCATGTTTTACCCTAGGTAACTGGTGTAGCAATACAGTCACTATGAACTGGGGATGGCCATGTCCTCTGTCGCTGTTGGGGTTTCCTCAGTGGTAAAGAAGAGCCACGCTCATCTGTCTTGAGAGGGGGAACAGGGAAAGTTTCCTTGTTTTGTCAGAATTCTGTACCCAAACCAAAGGAAAATGCTTCTGCCATTAGTAATACAGTACCCCATTGTTCCAGTCAAAAAGAACCAGAAAACAAAGCATGTATCTACTCCTCCTCAAATTTATTTGGTTAGAGTAATTTACTGGGTCTGGCTTTGGGTTTGATTCTTGTAAAGTAATTTCTGATAAAAGAAAGAGGGATACCTCTTTTCCTGAACTGATTCAAGATATTGATTCTGACCAGGAAGATGCAGTGACAGGTGCAGTATTGTTTCCTCAGATTTCTGAGTCAGGATCAGAGGAGCGCTCAGTTTCTGATTCTGTGTGTCAATTTTTCTATTGCTAAAATGTGCCAGTGTTTTCATTGGGAGAACACAGAGGTTTCTCAGTCCCTCTGAAAATACTGAGTTGTTACGGAAGGATTTTTGAGATCCTACACCTATTCTTCCTGTTCTGCCTGCTTTATTGGATGTGTGCATTACTGCCTGCAGTTTTCTTGATAGTCAGCCAGCTTTCCTTAAAAAAGACAAATGTATTTAAAATTCCACAATATTTTACATTTTTATCCACTATTCCCAAATCTGACCTAGCAGCTATAGCTCTAGTTGATCCTGCTGCTGCTAATCACCTAGTCAATTCCAATCCTACTCTTTTTGATAAGGATGGGGAAATTATTGACAGGTATGGGAAAATAAGTGTATACTTCTTCAGCTTTGATTTTCAGAATTTTGAATTGCCAAGCTCATATCTTAGTTTGTTCTGACTAATTGTGCGAGTATGAGGAATGTTTTATCTGAAGTTTCTTCTTGTAAAAACATTTGCTTTAAATAACTAATTTCTTCTCTTTCATAGGTCACTACTCATTGTTTACGGTATGTGTATGACTGCTGATACTTCTTCCAGGGCTATGACCACTGGTACTGTTTTGAGGAGGTTTGCATAACTGCATTCTCAGAACCTCCCAGATCATGATACAATGAGATTTTACATTCACCCTTAGATAGAGATTTAATGTTTGGTCACACCACTGTAGAGGTGATAAAAATGTGTGATAAAAGGGGCAAGCCGATCCAATGAATCTCTAATACTTTTCTGCTTTAATTTTCCAAAGGATTTCTATCTCAAATTTCAGTTTTAGCAGAATAGATAGTCTCAACAAAATACAGGTAAACAGTCATTTAAGAATATCTGACAAGGCAATTCCAAAAAAAGTCTTGAACATTCCAAAACCAAGGACAGTCCAACAAGTCTGAATGAAAATTCAACAAATCTTGTGACCGCCCCTCCCACCCTGGCCCCTTTCTGGCTCTCCGTTTTTCTAATTGCAGCAGATAGTTTCAAACAAATGGGTTTTGAAAATCATTCAGCAAGTTTACAGATAACAGTGGGGGAAAATTCTTCCTTTCGAGGGTGTCATTCCTCATGATCAAACGTTTTTGTTTCCACCAGTTCTTCATCACATGCTATCCCAAGAAATGATAGAACCAGTTCCTCCTTCACAGGGGGAAGTGTTTTATTCAAGAATGTTCCTAATGCCAAAGAAATAATAATGCTTGGAGACCAACTCTGTATCTTTCTTTCCTAAAGCTATTTGTGATACTGCTCAAATTCAAAGTATCACTTCAAAACCTTTTACCACTTCTTTCTCTTTCAATTTTCTGATAACACTAGACTTAAAAGATGCTTATCATCACATCCCTGTTCACCCAGACTTCAGACATTTCTTAATTGTATATGCCTGGATCACATTATCAGTTCTCTGCCTTACCCTTTGGACTGTCCACTGCACCAATAGTCTTGACACTGTCTAACTCCAGTTATAGCTCATTACAGGCTACAGAGTACCCCCGATTTTCCATATGTAGACAGTTTGATTGCCTTTGCAGAGTCTTTTTCAGTGTGTCAGGACTCCCTCTCTCTCTGTCTATCTCTCTCTTGGGTGAGATCTCTTGCACAAGCTGGGATTCCAAAAGAACATTCAAAAATCTTTTTCAATTTCTTCATACAGGATTGTGTTCCTGGGATGTCAACTAGACACCTCAGTTCAAAGAATGTTTCTTCCACAGGAATAAAATAGGAGGTCTATATCTAGATCAATTTCTAAGGTATTCCACTCAGACTTCAGTAACACCAATGAGACACCTCAGGATTTTGGGTTTCATGCCATCTACAAATGATACCTCTGTCAAGACGCCACATGAAAAAAATACAGTGGTATCTGAAATCTCTTTGGTCCCAGCACCAGCACCCTTTATCTTTTCAGGTCCCAGTGCTGGGGCTTGTCAGAAGAGAAATCATTTGGTGGAGGCAGCAGATCTCCTTAAATCTTAGTTTGCTCTTCTCCACCCTGCTCCAAAGCAGTCAGTCACCACTAATGCCTTGGACTTTGGAGATCAGTTTCAGGAGGGATAAAAGTGCAAGGGGAGGGTGTGGGACACCAAGGACAGATGCAAGCACATAAATATCAAGGAGATGCTTGGCCTGATCAAAGAAACTTTCTGAGTCATCTTCAGTCCCTGGGACATCTTCAGGTGGTTACAGACAGTACTTCAGTAGTGGCACATCAATAAGCAAGGGATAACCATGTTGTACCCCTTTTGCAGACTCACATTGTTAGTTTGGGATATAGCTTCACAGCGCAATCTCACTCTACAGGGATCCTACATTTTGAAAATCCAAGTCGATAACTTAGAAAATGAAAAACGAGTACACCAATAAGTGCTGTCACTCCATTGTAACCAAATAACAGCTGGCAAGGACACTGCGATAGATAAAATCTTCACTTTAATGAGACTGATTGAAACTAAAAACAGCAAATGCTGTAAATATACAAATGATAACCAGTTGATATACAACCCAAAAGTCAGTTAAGCGCTTTCACTCGGCATTATCCGGGCTTCATCAGAACCGAACCGTTAGTTCACAACAAGCAATTTAAAACTTTTTGGCGCCCAAAAAACAACAAAATTTAAAGGCGCAGAAGTATGATTAAGGATACAATTGCTGGACAACTGAATAAATATAAGTGTATTTGTGATATAGTTGATCACAATACCCCAATGTTACAGATAATATCAATTAGACAAATGCATAAAATGGATGAATATATTACGTATAATGTGTATAATAAATATATGAAAATAATTATTTAAAATTTTTTAAATTGCCTACTGTTTGTAAATATATACTACTGTTATACGATAATTATATTATATTATATTGTATCTCATATAATGTTATGAGAATAATGAAAAATAATAAGTATAAAAAGTATAATAAATAAATAATTGAATATTTAAATATATAAAGAAATGTATGAACATGTAAAAAATTGATTCACCTATCTGTCAAACATTTTGTAAACATGACATAAATACACAAAAAATAAATACACAAAAAATGAATGAATACAATCCTAGCTGATACTTGTTCACCATACCTTGCCATAATAAATGTTATAAAAGTTGTAAATATTATAAAATTTATTCAAATTAATATATAATTGTGTGGTTTAATGAAATAACAATGGTTTGATTGATATATAGTCGTTTAAGCTTGATGGTGTGGTGGCATCCAAATATATTTGACACCAAATTTCTTTATAGCTGAGCAAAGTTTTAAAATCCCCTCCTTTGGGATCATAATTAATTACTTCAAGTATAATGAATTTGAAACAATGGTTATCCCCTTCCCTATCTATATGTCTATAAAGTGTGTTATTGTTGTCCTTGGTTCTTATACTATATATATGGTCATAGATCCTTTTCTTTACATTTCTTTCTGTTTTGCCTACATAAAAGCTTGAACATTGTTGGCAAATGCTTAAATAAATTACCATCTTGGTGTTGTAATTTCCTGCCTTTCTTTTTACACAACTTTTATGTCCATTTTTCAAATAAATGATGTTTTCTTCGGACATATATTTACATTGATTGCAGGTACCACATTTGGGATTCATACCAGTGATTGATTTTTTATTATTATTATTCCTTCCCTTAGTTCTACTTTCCACTAGCTGTTTTATATTAGTTCCCATTTTGTATGTAAACTGTGGTTTAACTCCCAATACTTTACAAAGTTGGGAATCTTTAGAAATAATATACCAAAAATGGTTTAAAATCTTTTTGATGTAACTAGCAGCTAGGTTAAACTGTAAAATATACGTTCTGTGAAAGGAATCAAGACTGTTGTCTATCTCATTGTGGTCACAATCACGAAGTGTGTGAGTCTCTTGAAGTGCAGGCTTATGGTTGCTCCCTAATAAAGGAATGTTGTATGTTGTAATATGTATTGGATAGTGGAATCCATCATAACAATGGGATAACCTCTCTGTGTAAATAACTCCTTTATAAACTTTAATTCAGAATATAATGAATCATTGTTAGATGTCATGCGAGAAGCACGAACACACGGACCTTTGAATATATTGTTTTTCAATTTCTCTGGATGACAACTAGTATACTGTAAATAATTATTGGAAAAGTTTCTTTTCTGTGTATAGATGAAGTAAATACACCAGACTGATATTGAATAAAAGTATCTAAATAAGGTAATCCCTTGTTGTGTTATGTGAATTTTAAATATTCATTGCTACTATTCAAAAATTCAATAAAAAAATTCCATGGTGTTAAAGTCAGCATCCCATAATATATATATGTCATCCAGAAATCTTTTTACAGTAATATTTTACAAACTTAAAAAAGTCACTAGTGAAGAGTACGGTATCCTCCAAAGGAAACATTACCAAATTGGCATAGATGGGAGCACAAGCGGCACCCATCGCTACTCCTTTTGTTTGTTTGAAGTGTTCACCTTCAAAATATATATAATTGTTTTCTAATACTAAAGCCATCATTTCTTCCAATAGCCTAATTTCGTCCCATTCAAGATTGGAATACTTATACATACTTGCACTAAAAGCTTCAAGTCCTTGTTCTTTAGGGATGCACGAAAATAGGTCAATTACATCTATGGTAAGACATGTGATATTATCATATTTCAAATCTATAGGAAAATTCTTTAAAAATACCCAGGAATCTTTGACCATATGTGGGACATAATCATATATAGGTTTCAATTTATAGTCAATGTATTTACCTAATGGAAATATCTTTGATTTACTACCTGAGACTATTGGACGAAAGGGGGGATCATGTATGTTTTTATGGATCTTAGGTATACCCACTAGGGTGGCCAACTTTGGAAATTTCACCGATAAAAAATCATATATCTCCTTTGTAATTCTTCCTTCTAAATAATATTCTTCAATATAAGAATCAATCCTTTGATAAGCTATATTAAGCTCATTAAGGGATATGGATGAGTAATTACCAGAGAAATATAACAAATCTTATATCTTTTTATATACTGCATATTGTCATAAATGACTATACCACCCCCTTTGTCTGGTCTCATGACTCTGATATTGTCATTTTTCTTAAGATCTCTTATTAGTCTTTCCTCATCCTTTGTTAAATTCGCACTGAAAGCTAGTTGTTTGAGTTTGTTAGATTCTTGATAAATTTCTCTAATAACCAAAAATCCAAGGTCGAAACGGAGAAACGGAAAATATGAATCTTTCTGGCCAAAGTTTATTACAAAACACGATACACTCAATGAAAATAATCTCGCTAAACAGGTTCTATATTAAAATATAAAACATTAACGCTATTAACCACTTGCGTTTTCATCTACTAATCTCAGACTTCATCAGATGAACCTTTGCTTAAATTACACTCCCTTTTATAGTCTGTCTAATGACTTTAATTGATAAACACAATTTGAATAATTAACAATGTTCCAATTCCTTTACATGCTTTCCTTAATAAATATACTTCCCTATCTCTTAAAAACACTTCATTTTTGAAAAAAAAACGTTCTTCATTTAAAACAATATTAAACAAATAGAAACTTTCTATGGGTTAATATAAGCTCATTTCCTTTATATTTTTAAGAAATTAAAATGAAAATATAAAAGAGTGCATTTTATTTATTATTACATAGTGTCCAATTGCCATCTAGTGGAAATTCATATTCTTTGGCCGGAAATATTCATATTTTCTGTTTCTCTGTTTCTACCTTGGATTTTTGGTTTTTGGAGTACTGTTTTCACCACTTTAAATTTCTCTAATAGTTAAATTTTCATACAACTCAATACTAGGATGACTGGGAGGGTTAAATTTACTTTTTGCCTTAAAAGGGGTGTCAATATATTTTTTCTTTGTAGAGTTGTCTTTATCAATCACACTCAAATTTTTATAATAAATAGCTAGATTAGCTTTTCGAATTAATTTTTTAAATTCTATAATTGTATCTGTCAAATCAAACCTAGGATTCGGTACGTATTTCTCTCCTTTGCTAAATAAATCAAAATGAGTTTCATCTATATTTGTGTCAGTGTAATTGAATATCTTCAAATTGTTATAAGTGTACACATTTCCTTCTGTTTCTATCCCATGGATAGTATTAGTATTGGCTCGATCTTTTGAGTGTTCTCCTATAGACTTTAATACCATTTCTTTCTCATGTATTTCTGATTCCCGTTTGGGTGTGGTTGTGAATATTATTTTCCCCCGTATTGAAAATCCCCCTTATATGGGTATCTTTCATTACAGTGAACTATATCAAACCCTTTTCTATAGTCAGCATTTACATTCTCCCCCTTTTGCCATGTGTGTTTATAAAATTCTTCTTTAGAATGTGTCTTAGATCTCATTTCAGGCCAAATATATGCCTTATTACTGTTATAATGTTCACTATCCCGTGTGAGCTTTTTTGATTTTCTCTGTATAATGTTAGAAATCCAAGTTTTAGCTTCCTGGTATTGCTTATTATATAGTTGTTCCCATTGAGAAAATAAAAGATCATTAAGAATGTTATTATTTAATTTCTCTGCATCAGCTATAAGTTTACTCATTTTATCATCATTATATTTCATTAATAACCTCATAAAATTAAAACCACAGGTATCAAACAAACAGTTGAATTCCTTTACTACTTCTGAGGTAGAATCTAAACCTAAAGGTAACTTAAAAAACCTCAGTCCCTTGGGTACTAGTTTCATTTCCAGATTCTTACTTAAATAAGCATTGTCCACTTTAAGACCATTAATGATTTTTAACTTTTTACCTAGAGAAAAAATCGTGGTCTTTAAATTATCAAATTCAGTATTGTCCGTTTCTGTAACATTGAACACTTTTCAATATCTTCCATTCCATAATTAAATAATAAAAATTCAATAAATTTATTGTCTTCAGAGGTGACATTCCCCCGTGCTGGGGAATGTATGGGTCTGAAGGCTGATTTCACAGTACCTTTTTGTTGTTGAATAGACTGTCCAGCAATGGATGAATAAGTTTTGGAAGGCACTTGTCTCTTGGGTCTAGCTCCGGTTCTTGTAGCTTCCTCATTAATATTGTATAAGGAAAAATCGAAAGTAAAGTCAGATAAATTGATTTTGCTACAATTGTAAGATTCATTGATATCCAATATGTTGGTTCTTCTCACTGGGCATTCACCCTGACCATTGGGTATGTCTAAACTGTCAAAAGATACAGCTTCTTCGTGCTGCTCAGATATGTTAATAATCCTGCTACCTGAGCCTCCTTCTCCATTGTTCACCTGAATTGCCTCATGTACATTACGCCCAAAAGGTAATGTAGCACCAACGGTTACTGCAGGAGCATGCTCCGACTGCGTACTACCACCCTTAGAAGGTAATCCTGAATGGCCACTCTGTAATCCTACATCCTACATTTTGTCATAACAAAATTGTATGGCAGACGAGCTACTCAAGGCCAGGGCAAACAAATGAAACTAGATCAATGGGTCTTCCAAGATTTGATCCATCCATCTGTGGGGAGTTCCTCAAGTCGACCTCTCTACCTCCTCTCTGAACAATGAAATGGCAAGAGTCTGTTCCAGTGCTCCCTGCAAGAACGCATAGAAGACAGATGCCTTTTCTTTTCCTTGGACAGGGATGTTCTTGCATGGTTTTCCACCCTTTCTGCTAATATCCAGGGTAGTACTGAAGATTCTGAAGGACTCTCCCATGATCATTGTGGCCTTTTGGCCCAGGCTACAGTGGTTCTCCCTGCTTTTGTTAATGGCCAGAGGCAATTACCACAGGCATCCTCATAGACTGGATCTCCTCATACAAGAACAGGGATGTTTGATACAACCTGACAAAAAACTTCATTTGACTGCTTGGATGATAGGGTCTTAATTCCTTGTAGGCACCGGTTTACTGTTGATGTGCAGCAGGTACTATTGGAGGCAAGAAAGCCTGCTACTAGAAAATAATGTATTAGCAAATCAGAAGAGTTTCCTAGTTGGTGTCAACAACATAACTAGTACCCATTCAGGGCTAGTTGTTCTCTGGTTTTACAGTAGTTGTGTGAATTAGTATCCTATGGCATTTCTTATTCTTCTAACAAGATTAATTTAGCGGCCATTTCAGCATGTCTGCTTATGAATCCTCCCCTTTCAGTGCAGTCTTATCAGAAGCGGCCTTAGGTCAGCTGATGCCCTAGGCAAAAGGGCTCCACAGGGCCCCCTACCACACCATCTTGTGCCCCCATCCTGGTCTACCTACACCAAATGAATACTGGAGAAGTGCCCCTGCTACAGCGGCACCCTAGGCGGCTGCCTAGTTGGCCTATGCCTAAGGCCGGCTCTTATGTCAAAATGTTTCTGAAAGGGATTTTGCATGAGGTTGCCACAATAACTTTTGGCCTTTCCTTGGGATCCTAATTTTGTGTTAGAGAAACTAACAGTTGCTCCATTTGAACCATCTAACCTAGCTGACTTGAGGTTCTTAACAAAACACAGTATTGACCTCTGCAGGAAGCATATCTGAGTTATAAGTTCTTATGGTGTCAACCCTATTTCATTTTCCATAAGGACATGGTTTCTATCAGAACTAATCCTTCTTTTATGCCTAAAGTGGTATTCAGATTTACTTTAAGCCAGACTTTCTTACTGTTTTATTTCCTGAACCTAAAACTGAGGGAGAAATAATGCACCATACCTTGGATATCCACAGACAACTCAGATAATATCTTGACAGAATAATCTTTCAGATCTTTGGATAATTAATTTCTTGTTAAAGTAAGAAGTGACAACCTTTGTCCAAAGAGGCTATTTCTAAATGGTTGCATAAGGCTGTTACCTTTTGCTATACTTAGCTAAGCAAAGTCATTCCAGGCAGGTTCAAGGACCATTCAACCAGTTCTGCCATGGATTTGGCTTCATTTATGGCTTTTTGGAATGGGTTGGATACTATAAGTATTATAGAAGCTGCTACTTGGTCCTGTGTACATTGTTTTACAAAGCAGTATGTTCCATCCGGTCAGGATAAAACAAATGAATGGTTGTGGGTTCAGTTCAAGCAACTTTATTACACACAGACACATCAGGACTGATGCTTAGTAACTTAAATAAATTTGTAAAAAATGGCACTGCTGTTTTCACGTGCTCACTATTTCTATGCACGTGCCTACACTCGGAAATTACAACACATGCTCTGTTCTACACCGTCTCTGTTTGAGAAATAGTCTGTACCCTAATGGCAGTATACATTGACATACAATTACACAGAAATGATCCTTTGACATGCAATTATACAGAATTAATTATTTGACATGCAGTCATACAAAATTAGACACATATAAAACAGTTGTATCCAGGTTGCTGTGTATTTTATACCAAGTCTAGAAACATGACCCAAGCATGTAACATAAAAAAATCAGAATTGGATCTAGCAACGGGGACTAATTCAAGGAATGTTCAGCTTTGGGGACATCTGGGACATCATCAGGAACTGGAATGGGGCCGGAGCCTAGATGGCTAACTGAAAGCAGTGAATTTTGAGAGCTCCATTAACTAGTATAATATAGGAAAATTGTATTATTTTCAAGTTTAAAACATCAGAAACCTATAGATAAACTACATAAATATCAATATACAAACATTTTCCTGTCAAGTAACTTGGAGATATCTTGAGTCACTAAATATGAACAACTCAAGGAATTCTCATCCAGATGCTGCTTTGGAAAAAGAACTACAATTGATGACATCTACCTTACAGGAACCATCTTTGAAGATGGATGGCTTTAAAAATGACTTTGAAAACCTCAAATTAAATTCTCAAAAACAGACTGATATTCTTAAGGAACTATTACAGCAACACCATATAAAAATAACAAATATAAAGACTTCTCTAAATGACATTGAAGGGAGACTCAAAGAGGAAGAATTCCAAAAAGAATTTCTGCTTAAACAGAATACATGGCTGCTTAACAAAATAGATGACTTAGAAAACAGGGAAAGGAGAAACAACATAAGGATCTTTGATCTGCTTGAAAACACTGAAGGAGAAGAGATTATTTCATTCTTAACCTGGATTCCTGAATTTTTAGACTTGAAAGAAGGACTTTCATTTGGAATTGAAAGGGCACATAGAGCATTGAGGAAACCTGCTTCTAACTCCACAAATACTCCACCTAGAGCCATAGTTATAACATTTCTTTAATTTCTGGACAAGGAACTAATATTAAAATCTGCTTGGAGAAAATCACCCTTAAAATACAATCAAAGCCTGATAAGGTTTGACAATGTTTATTCTTCCAGAATACTAGTACAAAGGAAAAAAAGTCTGGCCAATAATAAAACTGTTGAAACAAGCATAGCTAGCCTTTCCAGCCAAGATAAAAATAATTTTTGCCAATGAGATGAGAACATTTAATGACTTAGAAGAAGCTACTGTTTTCATCAAAAACAACAACTTAGTGTCTATCCCAGAAGAAATGGAATGGATGGCCCCTACTCTTAAACAAATCCTTGGACTGATGCTAGAAAGGAGAAACAAAAAACTGATTCCAAGATAGCTGTCCCAAAAAATAACTCTTACAACTATATCTCTCAAAGTATCAACTGATCTGATACATCTCTTGTTATCTGTTTATATTTAAAAAAACAACTGAGAAACAGTAATGATTTTTTCAGAATGTTCAAAGAGACCAGTAATTCTTCACAAACAAAGGTAGGTCAAGAGGGTCTATATCAGAACATCGAAGTATTAAAACTTAGAATGTTCTGATATCGAACACTATTCAGTGAATGCTAAGAATAGCGAAGCTGCAGAACAGCAAATTCTTTCCTCGGGAAAGAATTTGGTTGGCCGTTTCTGTGGCTTCGCTATTCTTAGTGCTGTGGTGGAAAGTTACGAGTTGGGTTCAGGTAAGTGCGATTGTACGTTAGGGTTAGGGGCAGGTTAAGTGAGAGAGGGTTAGGGTGCGGGTTAGGCATGTGTGCGAAAGTGAACAACCAAACAGGATAAAAGCCAGTCACAGCTACTTGTCAAAGTAACAAAGCAAAGAAAATCTTTGTTTTACTTAAATTTGTTTGAAGCGCTTTTCATTTGCACAATGTGCAAACTTCCTCAGAAAACAGTATTAACATTCAAAACACATATAAATGTACTCAGGTGTAGCTGCTTAACTAATCGGAATAAATCAAACCTGCTTTACAACTTTCTTAAAGGCACACTGAATGTCTAAGTACTTTACTGTAAAAAAGTGGAAACATACTCCTATAAACTGACTTACTAAAACCAGCTTATAATCATAAATAAAAGATATAAAAATAAAAATAGAACTGACATAGAATGTCTCTAATTGTAAATAAAAACATAATAAACATATATTAAATGTTACAGCTATGTTGACCCAACAATAGCTTCCAATCATCTCCTTAAACTCTTTAATTTTAAAATACTACTTGGGGAACAAGTTTTGTTCAAGCCTGGGAAATTGTATGCATTTAATCTAATCTGCCAGGCTAACTCTAGTTCCTCAAGCTGTAAGGGTATCATAGCTTCGAGTGCTGTTAGATCAATCCTGATATGGTGTTCGAGGATGCAGCATTGTCTGGAAGCTAGTACAAATGTCAGTATTACTCTGTTTAAACATAATTAATATCAATTATGGCAGGTATCATAGATTTAAGTGCTGTTTGATTAAGCCTGACATGGTGTATGTGGATGCAGCTGTGTCTGGTAGCTGTTGTGTGTTGCTGTTTTCATCTCCGGAAGGCTGTGGCTTGTGATCGAGGTTTACTGATGCCTGTGTATTAGAACAAGACATTTGGTGTTTTAGCCTGGATCCAGAGGAGGGGGCTGGATAGAGCTGTGATTTGGGATATTTTGGCAGAGGGTGTTTTGTTTGTACATCTGCTGAGTGAAAGGTGGGAGGGCTTGGAAGAGTGTGTTGTCTCTTGTTGTGGCGGATTGTTGGGAGTTTTTTTTTTTTTTATCTATCTGTTTGCTGTCTGCTCTTTTCCTGGCTGCTTCCTCGCTGAAAGGGAGGGAATTCAGGCTTGAAGTTGCAGTGGAGTGAAGCTTTGTTTCAGGTGCATCGCGAGCCTCTGGTATGCAGTACACAGACACATTAACAGAAAAAGACGCTCCCAGGTTGCTGTGGTAATGGAGACAGAGTGACGATAATGCTTAATTGGTCTAAGGATCCTCCGAGATGATTCTTAGTGATGACGTTTTTGGTTTAAATATATATATATATATATATATATATATATATATATATATATATATATATATATATATTATAAAAGGGCTGTTTTAAACCACATGTACACATATTGATGGTCTCCCAACATTTCATTTAGCTCATTAAGTTGATTCTTGATAAAAAAAAAACACAATAGTTACATAATGTATGATTTTAGTAAATCTAGACATAAAATATATACTAGTCATATAAGATGAAGCAGTCTAATGAATTTAGATGTTAAAGACAGGATTTAATAACATGGGTGTGTGTATAATAAAACTACTGTCTTAACTTGTCATAAATGACATACACTACCATACCTCTCAACTTGAAAACATCAAAAATCTAGACAAAGGCCCACGAAAAATAGGTACAAATCTATACACTGATTAACTTGAAATTTGCATGCATAATTATATAACCATGCCCACTCCAATGGAATTGTGGGATATCAGCTTTTAAATGCAAACTGAAGAACAGACAAGTGGTGAAATAGCTAGAGCTCTAAAAGTTATCATCAATATCTTTATCAACAGTACACTAATATGCAAATTACTTGCTGTCAGCTTTCATCTCGATGAAATCTCTCTGGAACTTGACATGTGTGTTTAAGAAATAATGCTGAAGGTGTAAATGGTACTCTCCTAAAATTAATTGATTTGTTGAAGCAAAGGAATGGCCATTTTATTTTCTTTTTTTACAATTTCTTTATAGGTTTAAGAATTTTTACATAAAATCTAGCACATTATGTAGCATGAGGTAGAAGAACAGTGGCATCCTGCTTCATCATCTTCTAGTTTATTCCACTGAATAAGTGTGTCATACTATGGGATTTATTTTGTAGATCACTACATTAACCATACTCTCAGAAGGGCAGTGAGAACATCTACTTGCATCCATAGTAACAAAAAAAAGTTTACTATGACATATATCCAGTTGATATAAAGTTGCTATGAATATTTCAGCTCTAAATGAACAAGTATATTGCAATCATTCCAGACCCTTCTCTGGCAGTATGCATCCTTCTGTTAAAAGAAACATATAAAGGTCATATATTTTCTAATGGAATGCAAAATTGCTGTTTTAAATAGACTGACTAAAAATGGATACATGTCATGTTGCTTCAGTGACAGAAAGAACTAGATCACAAAGGTGGTATAATGTTTTACTGAACCAAAATATGCTTTGTAATGCAGCCTACGTGATACTCAGGTAAACAGTGTTATAAAACCTGCACTGGCCTAGTAAAAAGTATTTCATCACCATTGTTTTCTTGTTAGAACAAAAGAAATATTGCCGAATGACAAACAGCTGCATATTTGGGCACAGCATCTTCACTGCACTGGAATCAAACTGAAGCATGTTACTTTAGGGTCTATAATGAACATCATCTCTTGCATAGTTTGGACCCAAAAATAGCATAAATGGTGCAGTAAAATCTCACAAAAATGCAAATATGCAATAATACAGTTCAGGACATTACGCAAAACTATTCATCAAAGTTTTTGTCAAGTCATTCAGATTCACAGCTATATAAACACCATCAAAAAAAGCACTTTTCACTTTTCTTTCACTCTGACACACTCAGAAGACATTATTTCACACTGCCTGGATCTGAATCCGGATTGGGAGAGCTAAGCTGCTGCAGACAACGTGTGAGACATGGCTCACTCAAGTTTGTATGAATTGCACATGTGCAAGATGAGTCTAGTATAAACAAAACAACCCCCTATGAGTCTTCTATGAACCTAATGAATCAGTTGCAATGCTCTCAAAAAAATGTTATCTAAGGGCCATCTGCTATTTTTAATCCCAGCAACATTACAGTATTTGTGAAAATGCCAATGTGAAACTAAAGCTCCGTATTTTAAAATGTGTCAGGTTTTCTGCATAGATTAAAGCTATTCACCTGCATTTCTTTATTATGCCTGTATGAAGGATGTTTACAGCTCAGCTTCTAAGTACACATCCATTCCATTCTAGCATCATTTCCCTATTGATGCAGACAGATGGCAATCAAGGACATTTACTTAATACAATTACACTCTATGACTCCAGTCACTATCAGAACTTGGCCATTACTCCGACTCAGCCCTCAGCCAAATTCCGACAGTTTGGCAGGTTGGTCATAAAACTGACGTCATTGCGTACACCTCTGCACGTGATGATGTCAGCAAAAAAAAAAAACAAAAGGCTGAAAAACTTTCAAAAAAGCCGGGAAATTCAAGAATAAAGGGGGTCACTTGGAAATTCGTGGCACCCCATTATTTGGACCTCAAAACCGGTAAATGCCGAGGAATGTGGTATGGTTGAGAGGTATGTACACTACTGAACAGCAAAAATTCAGGCAAATGAAACACAAAACAGCTAGAAAGCACCCAACACCATAGAAAAACTGCAAATACGGCCAAAAATAATAAAAAAATACTCCTTTATTCCATGTGAAGCACTTTTCGTCTCGCTATTAGCGGGACTTCTTCAGACAACACACTCAGGTGTGAGAGTGTGTTGTCTGAAGAAGTCTCACTAATAGTGAGACGACAAGCGCTTCATGTGGAATAAATGAGTATTTTATTATTATTTTTGGCTGTATTTGCAGTTTTTCTATGATGTTTGGTGCTTTCTAGGTATGTACACTACATTGAACATCAAAGGGAAGCACGATTTTCTTATATAAATAAATATGCATAACAAGTCATGTAATTACTTTAACTTGAATTATAGTTTTTGTAACCCATCTTGACTGTATATAATACTTAAGTGGTTACCAAGGTAACTAGTGTTTTATACATGACATCAAACTGACAAAGTTGTTCAAGAGAAACAAAAGAAGCCTGAACTTGAAATGTCACATAATGTAACAATCATATTCTGAACAAGTAGTATTAAATTGATAATAGACAGTTTAATAACATGAGCTTGAGTATAATAACACTACTTATCATAAATGACATACACTATATCGAACATCAAGGGGAAGCATGATGATTTTCTCATATAGGTAAATGTGCATAACAAGTCATATAATTGCTTTAACTTGAATTGTAGTTTTGTAACACATCTTGACCATACATAATGCTTAGGCTGTTGCCAGGGTAACTAATGTTTTATACATGACATCAAACTGACAAAGTTGTTCAAGGGAAACAATAGAAGCCTGAACTAAGAATCACAGAATGTAACAATCACATCCTAAACAAATAGTATTAAATTGACAATAATCACTCGGTTTAACATTTGCTGATTATACAAAATAGAATGTTGCCATTTAAATATAAAAACTTTGTATATGCCATAAAATGGCAATTTATGAATATGGAAAGGGAACTTGTAATCATTAATCACAATAAGTGAATTTGTTGTTTTTAACCTACAGTTTCATTCATTTTATAATAAGAAATAACAGATATGAAAATCCTTATGTGTAGGAAATGGAAGGAAGAGGGATGCACTGATAATTAAAATGCACTAACTTTCATCAATGTTTGCATAAAACAAACTTGATGCTTTAAGTAAGTTAGCAACAAACAAAGTGATTACTTAAATGCTGGTAAACAATGAAATATAACTTCTGATATATCCAGTAAAATATATTGTATTATAAACATTAGGTATAAATATTATTACCATCTGTTAAGTTTTGAAAGACTTCATCAGTAAGGGTGAATATGTTAAATAGCTGTGTGCTATAATCTTTTACTGAGGTTTTATGTATGATACATCCTACTTTACTATGATTGAATTGCTTGTCATCCATCTTTCATGTAAATATGAATTACTTATACAATAAGTAGACATTTATATTGTATTAGAATTCTGTCTAATCTACAGTAGTGCTATATATGTTCAAAATAATATAAATATTGCTTATTCCTATTACAAATATTCTCCATATGATAATTCAATTTATGGATCTCAGATGTTCTGGATTGTCAAGGTATGAGTGATAATCTGATGGATATAGGTTTATCCATCAGATTAGGAATAATTTTCATTTCATGGCTAGTGTGGATCTTGCTTTAAAATTTATGAATTTAAATTTACTTCACAAAAAACATTTTAGTATGCCTGACCAAAACATTACTTTATTGGTAAACATAAAACGGATAATTTCCTTTAAAAGCTCAAACATATACATTATCGTTATCAGAGGAAAATGTTTAATAGTCACAATAAACCAGAAATGCATATTCTAAATAACCTAAGGTGGATTTAACTTTATTATCTTTAAATACCAATGGCTTAATCCTAGCAAGAGATCAAATCTACTGAAATATTTAAAAGTGAATAAGGCACAAACTGTCTTCCTTCAAGAAACTCATTTCAAAACAAATAATTACAAATGGAATCCTAAGGAATATATGATATTGGTACAATCCACTTATAAGACAAAGACAAAAGGGGTAACAATTGTATGGAAAAGAAATGTGATTAACCCAGAAATCATTTATAAGTATGAAGATAAAAAGGCCTTATGGCATTAGTAATAGTTAAATATAACAGAATATGGACCCTAGCCAATCTATACTGGCTCACAGGCATTTCATTTCCAATGATTATAAAGGCAACTTAATATTAGGAGGAGATTTTAACTGTATATTTGATATTTCTGAAACTACAAATGAAAGATCGCTGTGTAGATCTGCTGTATCAAAAGCTTTAAACAAGTGGGTAGAATCATATCATCTTGTAGATACTTTCAAATTTAAAGAAGATAAATTGTTGTTGTTTTCCCATCAAGATCATAGATTTGGTACCCAAACTAGAATAGATAAAATATTTGCTGCCCAGGGCTTATACTCTAAAATCATTAATTTCTCAATCACTCCATGACCCCTTTCATACCACAATTCATTGACATTAAAACTTCAAAATGGGTAGAAACCATTAATCTTTAACTCCAGAATTCCAGCATATATAACTAAAATTAAAGTGTTCAAACCCTGGTTATTATCTGAATTACAGTTCTTCTTGTATATTAATTACATCACAGAGATAAATAAAATAATGATAAGGGACTCATTAAAAGCTTACATATATGGTAAAACCCTACCTTGGTATTAAAAAAAAAATCAGAGAATGGGATTCTGAATTATTAGACCTACGATCCAAACTTTTTTTTAGTAAAAGCTGAAAAAAATCAAAATCATCTGGAGATGAAAAAGAAAGACGTATTAAAAAATAAATACAATGAAATTATAACATATAAAACTAGTTTAGCTTTAGAAAAACTAATACATTGGCCACTTCTCCCAAACATCTGCATAATTTATACACAAGAATCAAAATAGAATCAAAAGCTAATAACATTAGTATCTTCAATAAAAAGAAAGGGAAAAATGTCTCTGATATAGGTGACATTCTTGATGCCTATAGAAATCACTATCTGGAACATTTCCAAAAAGAAAATATACATATCGATCAATTAAATCTAGATGAAAAATGTTCTAATATAAAATTAAAACTAGATCTGCAAGCACCAATATCCTACAAAGCAATTGCATATACAATAACAGAGTGTAAAATAATAAAGTTCTAGGTATAGATGGCATAATTATGGAAATATATAAACTTTTCCCCTCAAAATACTGTCCCTCTTCCATAAAACTCTATTAGAAATTCAATCGCAAGCTTTAATACCATCCTCTTGGAGATATTCCTTATTCACACCAATCCTAAAGGAAAACATATCTTCAAACCTCTGTACCTCATATAGACCTATATCATTATTAAATAATGATTATAAGATATTTATGACAATATTAATTAACAGAATGAAAACACCACTATCTGAAACAATAAATAATGATCAAACTGGATTTATATATCATAGAGACACACATGACGATATTAAAAGGATAATTTATCTTATAGATTATATTATTAAAGAAAATAAAGACTCATAATTGGCTTAGATATAGAGAAAGCATTTGATTCCCTAAACTGGGACTATTTATTCAAAAATGCTGGTGGTGTTTGAATTGCCTCCTTCCTTTGTTCATCTACTAAAGAATATATATCAACTTATTCACACCCCCACCAGGGGCACCAATATCCTAGTCCTGGTCATTACCAACATGGGAAACTGGTGTTCCACACCAGAGGTCAATTCCTCGTTGGTCAGATCTGACCACAAGCTAATCAGCCTAGACATCCACATCCCACCCCCACCCCCAATTAGGGAAACCATTGTAAAAAACTTCTCCAAAGCCAACTTCACACTTCTTAAGACAGAAGTGGCAAACTTCATGACACCCATGCAGATGGTATGATTGCTGAATCCTACACAAATGCACTTTATAAGCACTTACAAGAGTGCATGGATCATGCTATCCCTAATAGAACCAAGATGTTATCCTCCAAAAAAGGAAGCCAATCTGGTGGTCCTCTGCCATAAACAAACTCTACAACAGAAGAAAGAAACTGTTGCAAAAAAGAGTAAAATCCCATGACTGGAGGAACTCCCTGGTCAACCTCAGTAAGAAGCTGAGATCCCTCATAAAATCCTCCAAAGCTAGTTACGAAAACAAAATTGCCACTGACCCTAAAGACAACCACAAAGCATTCTATAGCTATGTCAAGAATCTCAATGGGAACACTCAGATCTGCTCTGAGTTACAGCACAATGGCGCTAAATATACAGAACCAACTGATATTGCCAACATCCTAGCAGATGGGTTCAGTGCTAACTTTACCCCCCTCTCACCCCCTAGAGGGCCCATCTCTATACTGGAAGAATGCAAAGTTCCTATAATCATGGCTGCACAGGTAAAAAACACACTCTCCAAAGCCAAGAACACAGCATCCATGAGACCTGACAATATCCCAGGCTGCATTCTACATGAACTAAAGAATGAACTGGCACCCTACCTAAGTATCATGTTCAATCATAGCCTCACCTCAGGCTTTGTACCCACTGAATGGTGCACCACGACAGTTATCCCACTCCACAAAGGTGGAGCCACGATGGACCCCGGGAAATACCGCCCCATTAGCCTGACGATCCTGGTCTGCAAGGCCATGGAACGTATTATCATGGAACTCATAAACAAAGACATTGGTAATCTCCAAACTCTGGACCCTACCCAGTTTGGATTTGTAAAAGGCAGATCATGTCTCCTAAACCTGATTGACTTTTTTGAAGCAGTCACCAAAGCCATAGATGAGGGTAAAATGGTTCACCCAGCTTATCTAGATCTCGCCAAGGCTTTTGACACCACCCCCCACTCTGGAATTATAAGCTCACTAAACTAGGTATAAATCCCTATGTCACAAGATGGGTTGCCATCTGGCTCACAGACAGAACCCACACTGTGAAAGTAGCAGATTCCAAATCCGACTGCAGACCAGTGACAAGTGGAGTACCACAGGGTTCAGTCTTGGGTCCTTTCCTGTTTGGTATCTACTTCTCTGAAGTGCAGGCTAACACAGAAGGTCTTTGGCTAACAAAGTTTGCAGATGACTGCAAACTAGGAGCCATAATCGAAACTCCTAACGATGTGGACAAACTACAAAAGGGCCTCACTGAGACAGATACCTGGTGTCAAAGTCATGGCCTGAAGCTCAATGCCAAAAAGTGTATTGTCATCCCCTTTGGTAAAAACTCTGTACCCATGAACTACCACATAGCTGGTAGTCTACTTAATGCCGAAAATGTGATGAGACCTTGGGACACAGGTGGACAGTAGTCTCTTCTTTGATAATCACATCGCCACAGTGGTCAGGAAATCCTTCTACATGGCTCATCTCATCACAAAAGGATTCTCATCCAGAAAAAAAGAGGTCATTGTTCCCCTCTACTCATCACTCATTAGACCCATTATAGAGTACAATGCCCCTTTTGGTATGTACCTCACAAGACATCTACAACAACTGGAAAGACCACAGAAATACCTCACAAAGAGGATTACTGGCCTCAAACAGATGTCCTACGCAGACCGTCTCAAAAAACTACAGCTTTACTCCATCGCATATCGGCTACTCAGGGGCGATCTCTGCCTAACATACAAAGCTATGTCAAACCCAGAGCTGTTGGACATGCTCCACTTAAAGAAATCCCAATCCCTCCGAGCTACACGCTCTAGGGACCTAAACCTTGTCACCAAAATAAACAGAACATGCTGGAGGGATAGATTCCTGTCACAGAGACTTCCCATACTCTGGAACAGACTACCTATCTATGTCAAACAGAGCTCTTCATTAGCACTCTTCGAGAAAAATCTTGATGATTGGATGGGAAATGGGAAATTCACCCCAGGGATCACTTCTGTGACTCTGCTCGACAGGGGCACAGGAAAATAATTTTCTTGGGTGGCGAAAGCCAGGGTACATTTTTTGGCTAGGCTTATATAGGCCCCAGGGCCAATACCCTAGTACCTACCTATGAACCTATATACAAATAATTTAGCGTATGTTAAGCTAGGTCCTTTCACCTCTGAATCTATGCATATAACAAAGGGTACTAAACAAGGATGTCCCATGTCACCGATTCTATTTGCTTTGGCTATTGAAATATTGGCAGATTCAATACGTAACAATACAAAAATCAAAGGAGCAGATGTTTATGAACAATACAATTCTAAAGTAATGCTCTTTGCTGATGACATATTATTAACATTAATACAAAAGAGACAGAAGAATTAGATATTTTAATTGACACATTTTACAGAACTCCATTTCAATAAATCAAAATAAAAAAAAATGTATTTTTAAATAAAAAAAAGAATTGCAGATAAAGGAGAATCACATTATAGGGAAACAAGAATCTAGCTTAAAATATCTAGGAATTGAGTTATGCAAGGATAATAATGAATTAGTCTCAGAAGCTACAATAATATCATCAATACAATTAAAATCTATGTGGAAAAGTGGAACAAAATAAAATTAACATTTGAAGATAGACTATTTATTTATTTTATTTTACTTATTTGCATTTGTTTAACCAGGATAGTCCATTGGGCTCGAAGAACCCATTTTCAATGGAGTCCTGGGGAGAAAAGCTCCACATACAGATTACACAAAGATGAGGATATACATATACATTACATGGGGTTAAACATTGTACAGTTTATGTAATTAAACATGTAGAGAGAGCTAAAATCACAGGTTATAAGAGCAACAATATATATATATATATATATATATATATATATATATATTTTTTTTTTTTTTTTTTTTTTTGAGGAGAGTTAGTATGCTGGTAGCCAATGTGTAATGCTACCTGGGATTTTGAGTGACAGAAGAGAAAAGTACTAGTGTAAAGAGTAGGTTGTGAGGGGTGAGAGCAGTATACTGGTAGCCCATGAGTAATGCTACCTGGTGCTTAGAGTGAAAGAAGAGAAAAAGTACTAGAGTGAAGAGTAGGTTATGAGGGGTGAGAGCAGGAGCAACTCCCATGTGGAAGTTAGATGTGAGTGGAGTGATTTTTTAAAGGATGGCAAGCGTGTAATGGTACGAATGGAGGGAGGAAGGGAGTTCCATAAGCGTGCTAGTGAGAAGGACAGGAGGTTTTGTCCAGGAGGGTGGAGCATCTGTGAATTTCTATGAGGTTTTGATTGTTTGATCTTAGATGTCGTTGAGTGTGGTGCATTTTAAAGGTAGACGGGAGTGCAGGGCAGAGGGATGGCTGGAAAATCAGTTTGTGAGCATATGTGAGTTGGGTGTAGGAGAGGTAGTTGGGTAGTTCTAACCAGTTCAGTTTGTGGAGTGGTTCACAGTGGTGGATTGATGATTTGTTACAAGTGGTGAATTTGGCAATTTTATTGTACCAAGAGGATAGTTTGGTTTTGAGGGAGGATTGTAGGTTAGTAAGAAGAGGTGCCCCATAGAGAAGGGAGGGTAGGAGAAATGTAGTAAAGAGAGTAATCTTAGTAGCTGAGCTGAGGAATCGATTATGATGGTAGAGCATGCCAAGTTTTTGGTGGGTTTTATTTATGTTTTGTAGTAGATGGGAATTGAATTTAAGCTTGTCATCAATTTGGATTCCTAATAGTTTGGTTTCTGATACAAGCTCAAGGGGGATGTTATTTTGGCTGGAGATGGAGAATGATTTATGATTGATGTTAGTAGTTTTTGAAGGAGTAAATATCATGAGTTTGGTTTTAGCAGCATTAAGAGCTAGATGGTTGTCTTTCATCCAATTTTCAGTGGTGGAGAAGGCATCCTGGGTTAGCTTTAAAAGAGTTGGGATGGATGAGGCAGCGCAGATGATTGTGGAATCATCTGCATATTGAATAATATTAGCCTGAGGGATAGCATGGAAAAAGTCTTTAATGAAAATATTAAACAGAAGGGGGCCCAGAATGGAACCTTGTGGGACACCTGTTGGGGTATTTAGAAAGGAGGAGGTAGCTTTTTTCCACTTGACTGCTTGTTGTCTATTGGAGAGATAGCTGTTAAACCAGTTGAGTGAAGAGAGAGAAAGGTTTAGATTAGATAGTTTAGTAAGAAGTAGGTTATGGGAGATAGTATCAAAGGCCTTAGAAAGATCGAGAAGAATGGTAGATACGAGTCCAGAATCTCTAGCTTTATTCACAGTTTCAAGGAAGGATAGGAGGGCTGTCATAGTACTATGATGGGGTCTGAATCCATGTTGGGTAGGGGTTAGTAGATTGTTGTCCAAGAGATGGGGAAGGAGTTGTAGGTGAATACATTTCTCTAGGACTTTAGAAATGGGTGAGAGGATGGCTATGGAACGGAAATTGGAGATGTTAGTATTATTTCCTCCTTTGTGTAGAGGGATGATGTAAGCTTTTTTCCAAGTTTCAGGGACTAAACCTTCTTGGATAGAGCGATTGAAGAGGATACTGATAGGGAGGGCAATGGCATCAGCAGCTATACTGAGGTAGTATGAGGGAATGTTGTCAGGGGCATTGGTGCATGGTTTTAATTTCTGTAGGAGTTTTCTTATAGTAGAAGTTGGAGTAGGTTTAATCAAAAATGGGAGGAGTTGAGGTGGGGGTGAATGAGACAAAGGAGTTGGAGGGGGAGGTTGGTTATGAGGTGGGGGTGAATGAGAGAAAGGAGTTGGATGGTTGTGAGTAGAGGGGGTAGGAGGTGCATTGTTATGTGTAAAAGAAGAAGTAAGTTTGGAAATAGAGTCTATGAAGAAAGAATTGAATTGGGTAGCAAGATCTATGTCTTGTAAATCTGGGCTGGGGTTTGGGTTTTCTATAGTGCCAGGTTTTAAGAGTGAATTTATACCTGCCTAGAATTTTTGTGGGTTAGTTTTATGATTGTTTTGAAGTTGGATAAAGTAGTTTTGGCGGTCTATTGAGATACGTTTTTTTACTAAGTTACGAATAGTTTTGTATTTATTGAGGTTAGATGTAGATTTGTTTTGCTTGTATTGTGCCCATGTTTTATCTCTAAGTCGCATGGTAGTAAGTGTATTTTTTGTTAACCAGGGGGTGGCTTTCCTTTTTATTCTTTTGGTTATTAAGAGAGCAGGATGTTTAGGAAGATAGTATTAAAGTGTGTTACTGCATTTTCAAGTGGTAGGGTTTTTAAAGGAATCCAGTTAATAGATTTAAGGGTGCTGGAGAAAGCTTCAGGGTTAAAGTTTTTATGGCATCTGGTAGTTATGTAGTTATGAGTAACTTGTAAGGGAGTCGGACTACAGTTAATAAAAATGTTTTTACTACCCAAGATTCTATATATAGCTTTGGCAATGCAACTGCCCAGAAAGGAATATACTCAATGAAATAAACTCATGCCTAATAAAATTTTTATGGTTTCCCAAAAGCAACAGAATAGCTTTAATACATCATATCAGACCATGGAAACATGGAGGATTAAACTTTCCTGATATAGAAACATATATAAAGGCATCCATATCTAAAACAATCTCAGATTGGATAAGTCCAAATTATTCTGCAAACTGGAAAGAATTACTAACTGTAATATCAATAAATTAATTTGATTTACCAAAAAAAATTTCAAATAGATAATTTCCCATGACATATTATGTATTAGTATGCAATGTAACATAACTAAGCCCACTAAAACTCATATGATTAATTATTACATTGACTCATTTAGGAAAATTATTAATGCAAATATAGATTTAAAAATCTGGCTTGATCTTTTAACATCATTCATAGTTACAAAGAGCTATCCATATAAAATATACAGAGAAATAATTCCTGGGGACAGAAAAGATTTCTTTGTTGGATACAATGTATCAAAGAACTAAAAGTTCTGGAGATACAAACAATAGAAACAAAATACAAAATTCCACAACACGATTGGCTGACTATATGTTCATAGGTTGGTACTAGGCTATCCACCCTAGGGCCTACACAAGCCTAGCCAAACAATTCTCCGGATATTTCTTCCCACAATATTTAATTCCCTAGACCCCTGTTTAGCAGGGTGACTGACGTGATCCCTGGGGTGAATTTCCTATCTCCCATCCAATCGTCAATGTTCCTTTTGAAGAGGGCCAAGGAGGCGCTCTGCTTGATATGTATGGGCAGTCTGTTCCAGAGTATGGGGAGTCTCTGTGTTAGGAACCTATCCTTCCAGCATGTTCTGTTCATTGTGATGACAAGATTTAGATCCCTGGATCTGAGGGATTGGGATTTCTTTAAGTGGAGCATGTCCAACAGCTCAGGGTTTGACATGGCCTTGTGTGTTAAGCAGAGATTGCCTCTGAGGAGATGATATGCCACAGAGTATAGCTGGAGTTTCTTTTTTACAGTCAGCATAGAGCATCTGCTTTAGGCCTGTGATTCATTTAGTGAGGTATTTCTGCGGCCTTTCCAGCTGTTGCAGATGTCTTGTGAGGTACATACCAAACAGGGCATTGTACTCTATAATGGGTCTAATGAGGGATGAGTACAGCGGGTCAACGACCTCCTTTTTTCTGGATGAAAAGCCATTAGTGATGAGGTGTACCACATAGAAGGAGTTCCTGACTGTTGTGGCGATGTGGTTATTGAAGGTGAGACCACTGTCCATCTGTGTCTGTAAGTCTCTTATCAAACTTCCGGTGTTTAGTGTACTGCCACCTATGTGGTAATTCATGGGTACATGGTTTTTCCCAAAGGGGATAACTATACATTTCTTGGCATGAAGCTTGAGCCCATGGCTCTGACACCAAACATCTGTTTCTGTAAGGCCCTTTTGTAGAATATCCACATCATTTGGGGATTCAATAATGGCTCCCAGTTTGCAGTCAGCTGCAAACTTTGTTAGCCAGAGTCCCTTAGTGTTGGCCTGTACTTCAGAGAAGTAGATGCCAAACAAGAGTGGTCCCAGGACTAAACCCTGAGGTACTCCACTTCTCTGGAGCTGGATTTGGAGTCAGCTACTTTTACAGTCTGAGTTCTGTCAGTAAGCCAGTTGGCAACCCATCGAGTGATGTAGGGATTTATGCCCAGCTTAGAAAGTTTATCTATGATTCCAGAGTGGGGGATGGTGTAGAAGGCTTTGGCAAGGTCCAAATAGGCTGTGTGGACTGCCTTACCCTCGTCCACAGCTCTGGAGACTGATTCGAAGAAGTCAATCAGGTTCAGGAGACAAGATCGGCCTTTCACGAACCCAAACTGGTTGGGGTCTAGTGTTTGAAGGTTGCCAATGTCTTTGTTTATACGTTCCATGATAATGCATTCCATGCCCTTGCAGATCAGGCTTGTCAAACTGATGGGACAGTAGTTCCTGGGATCAAAGGTGGATCCCCTCTTGTGGAGTGGGATAACTGTAGCTGTGCACCACTCAGTAGGCACAAAGCCTGAGGTGAGGCTATGATTAAACATGACACTTAGGTGAGGTGCCAGTTCATTTTGTAGTTCATGTAGTACACAGCCTGGGATGTCATCTGGTCCCATGGATGCTGTATTCTTAGGTTTGCAGAGAGCGGTTTCTACCTGTGTGGCCATGATTACTAGAATTTGGCAATCTTTTGGTATTGAGATGGGCCCTTGAGGGGGGTGAAGTTGGCACTGAATCGATCTGCCAGGATAGTGGGAATATCCTTAGGATCAGTATATTTAATGCCTTTCTGTTGTAGCTCAGAGCAGATCTGAACATTGCCATTTAGATACTTAACATAACTATAGAATGCCTTGTGGTTGTCTTTGGAATCTTTGGCAATTTTATTTTTGTAACTAGCTTTGGAGGATTTTATGTGAGATCTCAGCTTCTTACTGAGGCTGGTAAGGGAGTTTTTTGCATCCTGGGATTTTCCTCTTTTCTGCAGCAGTTTCTTCCTTCTGTTATGTAGTTTGTTTATGGCAGGGGACCACCAGATTGGCTTCCTGTTTTTGGAGAAGAGCTTCTTGGTTCTATTTGGGATGGCATGATTCACGCATGAGTGGATGTGCTCATACAGTGTCTTAGTGTAGGATTCAGCAGTCGAACTTTCAGCTCCCGTCTGCATGGGTGCCATGAAGTTTGTCACTTCTGACTTAAGCAACATGAAGTTGGGTTTGGAGAAGTTTTTTTACAGAGGTTTCCTTACTGGGGGGTGGGGGTGGGATGTGGATGTCAATGGTCAGACCTGACCAATGAGGGGGTGACCACTGGTGTGGAGCATCTATCTCCCATGTTGGTAATAACAAGGACTAGGATATTGGAGCCCCTGGTGGGACAATGGATTAATTGATCCAGGGCGTTGGAATTTAGGAATTCTAAGAACTGTTGGGAAAAGGTGTTGGTACCCGAGTAGTTTTCCCAGTTAATGGCAGGGTAGTTGAAATCACCCAGTGTTAGGGTGTTTGGTTGTATCTTAATATTTTCCAGTATGTTTAGAAAGGTGTAGTGAGAATCTTGGGGCATGGTGGGGGACCTGTAGCAAGCTACAGTTTGGATTGCAGTCTTACCTAGTGTTAGGTGCACCTGAAGAATTTCAGATGCATTGTGTTGGGCAACTAGCCTGGAGGTGTGAATATCCTTGGTGAATATGGACACATTCCTCCACCTTTAGTGTTTCGGTCTTGGTTTGGTGGCCAAAAAGTGTGGTAAGAGTTGTAGCCTGGTATTGCAGGGGTGCTCTCTGGAGTCTTGAACCAGGTCTCAGTTACTGCACAGATATCAATGTTCTCCATTTTCAGGAGTGCCTCGAGAGCATGCATTTTGAGGTTTAGACTTCTAGCATTGAGTAGCATTACCTTCAGATTTTGCATGCTTGTATCTTTTAGGTGCAATACAAAGCATTCTGATGTATTCGCAAGATTTATGCAGAATAATTAGTAATTCTTCACTTAAAGAAATATCTAAACTTACAAAATACCTAAATGAAATTATATATAAAGATTATGACATGGGAAATAGCATTTTAAAATTTTACAAGATATTGATAAATTATAAAACAACACCCAAATCCTCATATTGGAATTATATAACAAAAGGACACTCATTACAGCTAACTGAAGAAATTAAATCAAAAATTTAATTGCTAATAAAACATGCATCCTTTACACAATACTGGAAAGTTTTTAATTGGAAATGCTTGCACAGAGCATTCTTAACTCCAGATAGAATTACTAAAATTAATTCTTCCACAAAGGGAATATGTTGGAGGTGTGAGCAATTACAATGGAAGAAGATGCCTGCACTATCTCCTGTATTCTATATGCTCAGATTCCAGTAAGTAGGATCTCGGCTTGGCACATATACCTCTCACTTAACAAGTTTGATCAAAGCCTTTTGCCGTTTGCATCCTCAAGGTCTCCCCTTCTTTCAATGGACAAAGAAATCTGCTTGTTTTATCATAGCTGGACTTCTGAAAAGATAGTTTCATAAAGAGTTGGGCTTTGATTGCTCTGGTGTTTTTAGCATTAGGCACCAACAAACTAGAACTGATAGGCAAGGTTGTTCTGGTTTGACTAGATAGAAGTCTGAGCAGGTCAGCCAAGTAGGTTGTCATGGGGTATATTTCTGAGATTAAGTAAATTCAAGAATATATTGGTATTGTCATGCTTCGACCTCTCTAGTAATTGCTTTGCATGCTGTACTGCACTTTCTGCCAAGCCGTTTGACTGTGGGTATTCCGGACTACTAATAATATGGATAAAGTCCCACTCTTTTGCAAATTTCAGAAATAATTGACTGGTAAACTGGGTACCTTTGTCAGAAATAACTTTGTGTGGACTACCATGGACTGAGAAATGACATATCAAATTAGTAATAACTGTACTGGAGTTTAGGTTAGGTAGCAAATTGATCTCAAACCAGTTTGAATAAGAGTATACCAGCACTAAGTAATGCTGATTGTTCCACTCAAATATGTCAGTGGCTACTGTTGACCAAGGTAGTTCAGGAATCTGGCTTAGCTGAAGTGCTTTTTATGCAAATGCGGTTTAGTACTATTGCACACTGAACAAGATGAAAGGACTTTATCGATGTCTTTTGACAGAGAAGGCCAAAATGCTAGTCCTCTTGCCCTTCTTTTGGTAGCTTTTGAACCTGGGTAGCCACAATGCAAAATCTGAATGCATTCATGTTAAGGAGCTAGGAACAATAACTTTAATACCTTTGAAATCAATACCATCTTCCATCAGCATCTCATCTCTGCATGGGAAAAAAAGGTTGTACTTCTGGCAGTACACAAGATTGCTTTAATGGCCATCCAATACTGATCAAGTGGTTGAGCTTCTGCAAAATTAGATCAGTCTTTGTATGACCTCTCAGCTCATCAAGTCTTATGGTAGAAAAATGATGCACTTCCATGACATCAGTCAAAATTCTCTGCATCAAGCTGTTCTGTGGTATTTCTGGGTGATCTGTATAAGGTATCAGCCAGATAAATAAGTTTGCCTTTTGTACAGACCATTTTGAAGTTAGATTTTTGTAATCTGAACATCATTCTTTGTAGTCTTACTGGAGCTGTATGCATAGGCTTCTTTAAAATAGTAACTAGAGGTTGATGATCAGTCTCAATCAGGATAGCTTTGCTATAAATATAATTGTGGAACTTTGAACATTTGAACACAATTGCCAAAAGTTCCTTCTCTTTTTGAGCATACTTCATTTCGGTTTGGGTAGGAGTTCTTGATTATAGGCAACTGGTCTGCCCTCTTGAAGAATAACTGCACCAAGACCAAACTTTAAAGCATCACAGGAAAGAACTACTGGTTTGTGGACATCATATCATCTCAATGTAGGTGGATTGGCAATTTGCTGTTTGAGGTTATCAAATGCTCTCTGGTGCTGTTCCAGCCATGATCAGGCAAAATTTTTGCATGTCAGCTCTCTTAAAGGCACTGATAACTCATGAAAGTCAGCGATAAATTTGCCCAAATAGTTAACCATATTGTGATCTGTAGTGAGAGTAGGGAACATGTGGAGGAGACCCTGGAGAGGTGGAGCTATGCTCTAGAGAGAAGAGGAATGAAGGTCAGCAGGACTAAGACAGAATATGTGTGTGTGAATGAGAGGGAGGACAGAGGAATTGTGAGGATGCAGGGAGTAGAGGTGGCGAAGGTGAATGAGTTTAAGTACTTGGGATCAACAGTTCAGAGTAATGGTGAGTGTGGAAGAGAGGTGAAGAAGAGAGTACAGGCAGGATGGAGTGGGTGGAAAAGAGTGTCAGGAGTGATTTGTGACAGACGAGTACCAGTAAGAGTGAAAGGGAAGGTCTACAAGAGGGTAGTGAGACCAGCTATGTTATATGGGTTGGAGACAGTGGCATTGACAAAAAGGCAGGAGTCAGAGCTTGACGTGGCAGAGTTGAAGATGTTAAGATTTGCACTGGGTGTGACGAGGATGGACAGGATTAGGAATAAGTATATTAGAGGGTCAGCCCAGGTTGGAAGGTTTGGAGACAAAGCCAGAGAGGCAAGATTACATTGGTTTGGACATGTGCTGAGGAGGGATGCAGAGTATATTGGGAAAAAGATGCTAAGGTTGAAGCTGCCAGGTAACAGGAAAAGAGGAAGGCCTAAGATAAGGTTTATGGATGTGGTGAGAGAGGACATGCAGGCGGTTAGTGTGACAGAGCAAGATGCAGAGGACAGAAAGAAATGGAAACAGTTGATCTGCTGTGGCAACCCCTAACGGGAGCAGCCGAAAGAGGAAGGAGAAGAAGAAGAAGTTAACCATACCAAGGAAATGCTGTAGGGCTTAGACATTGTCTGTTACTGACATCTCAAGAATGGTTGCTTGTTTGGAAGGGTCTGTTCCTAAGCCTGTACTGGTAAATAAATGACCCTGCATAAGTAACTTCTGGTAGCTTGAATTTACATTTCAAAGGATTGAACTTCAAGTTCACTTCATGTGCTCTGTCTAGAAATTTCCTGAGGTTTCTGTCATGCTATGCTTCCCCATTACCTCCAACCAGTAAATCATCCACTATTATAGCACATGGATAACCCGAAAAAAAATTGCTCAATTGCACTTTGAAAGACTTCACTGGTGGAATTTATTCCAAAAGGCATTCTGAGAACTCTGTATCTACCAAATGGTGTGCTGAATGTAGTCAGTAATGAAGATTTGCAATCAAGCATTACTTGCCAAAATGAACTCTTTGCATCCAAGACAGACTTGGCATGAGGGCGGCAACCTCCTTGACTGTATGCATAGCCTTGTTCAAGTCTCTTGGGTCAATGCATATTCTGATTTCATCTGTACCTTTCTTCTGAGCAACTACCATGGAAGAAACCCACTCAGTTGGTTCTGACACTGGACAAATCACACCTTGCTGCACCATCTTGTCTAATTGGAACTTGACTTTGTCTTGCATAGATATTGGAACTCTCCTCACTGGTCTGACCACTGAGCTGACTCTGGGTCAACTTTTATGGAGTACACAACTGGAAGTTTGCCTAGTTTGTCGTCAAAAACATCAGCATACTCAGAAATAGCATCAGTGAAGCAGAAACTAGGGCATGTGCTTACATGATGGATTTCTTTGGTAAAATAATGCAGTTTCATTCTTAAACTCTCTTGAGACCTAATAATTACTGCATAGGTCTTCTGACTACATAAAATTGCAAGTGGTAACTGTTCCCAGCTGAATAGCATGAAAGCACTACTGAGACTTTGGTGTGAATCTCTTCACCTCCATAAGCAGCAAGCTTTAAACAATTAGCCAAATATGTTGTTCACCAGCTCTTACTCTAGCAAATGTTCCTGCTGACATATAATTACTCTTTGAACCAATGTCTACTTTGATCTCCGTGAGTTTACCATTGATCATGACAGTGCAAAACACTTCATTCTTTGCCAACAAATCTACTTCATTAACCTTTGCACTGACCACTGATACACTATCTACATAAAAAGTAGGGTTGCAACTTTCTACATGATCAACTTGCTTTTTTGAGTGACCTCTCTTAATAACTGAATGAGGCTTGCTTGATTTACAAAACTTTTGAAAGTGGTTCCATTTTTTACACTTTTGACATTACTAACCAAATGCTAAGTACTTCTCTCTTATTGACTCATGATTGGCTCCAGTTATGACAGTTAACAATACGACTTGACTTGGGTTTTGCTGACTTGCCCGTATATTGCAATGAGCATGTCTGTTTTGCTGAGCTAGTCCTGGAACTTGCTAGAAAGTTATGGGTCCTCACTGGAAAACCTGCAGGGGCTTCATGCTGTCTCTCCCTGCTCTAGAGGCTGCTGAAACCATGCTCTTATCACTTGCAAGCATACTTGTGTGCCTTTCTGTGAGCTCATGGATTTGACATCTCTATAGCTTTGCTCAATGTTAAATCACTGCCACAAAGCAGAATCTTTATCACTGCTGCATTATTAACACCACACATAAGCCTGTCCTTTATTAACTCATCTTTCAAATCACCAAATCTATACTCTCTAGCTTTATTTCTCAAGTCAGTGATTTAAGCTGTAAATGTTTCTCCTGGCTTTTGGTCTCTTGTATAAAATAGGTGCCTCTCTAATGTAACATTTGTCTGAGGGTTGCACATTTCCCTAAATTTACATTTCAAGCACTCATGTTCCTCTGTTGATTCAGCCAGTACAACAATATGGCAGTTGTCTCCCTCTCCTGCATGTACTACTGGTGCATACACAAATGAATGCTCCCTTTCAATGGCTTCTGACTCCACTAAGTTAAGCAAAATAAATGCCCTCGTATGTGCATCTTTGTCAGAAAAATCTACTTGTATGAAAATGTCGTATTTCTGCTCAAATACTCTTCAGTTGTCTGCAGTATTATGAACAAACATAAGTGGAATGGGTCTGTGAAATGCCTCTGCTATATCAACACACAGCAGTGAAGGTGCTTGAAATCATGTACGAACATAAACATACATATGTATGTCAGAACCTTATGCCAGAACTTATAATTATGCCCAGTAGCACAACAAACCCTTTGAAATAACTGCACACACTTTGCCAGGTAAGTCTCCTTAGCACAAGAACACTTTAAAATCACTGTACTTTGCAAAAATACCCTTTATCAGTGTAAGAAATACTTTAAAATGACTGTGCTTTGTGAATGAACTGTATGCAGCGCAAGAAGCTCAGAGTAAGAAACACTTCAAAATGAATTCACTTTGCAAATGAACTGTATACAGTGCAAGAAACTTTTCAAAAATGGTTGTACTCTGTGAAATAACTCTGTACAGTGTAAGAAACACTTTGAAATGGTGGCACTCTGTGAATAATATACATAGCACAATGGCTGTACTTTGACAGCACTTTGCAAAATAACTGTACTTTGCACACAGCAAACTCTTTGAAATAATTGCACTGTAATAAAGTACACACTCTGCAAACACTTTTTACACTCTCAGATGCTTTGAATGGCTTCAGTCAATGCAAAATAGTAGCTTATGCCAAAATACGGTCATTTACTAAAAAAACATGCAGTCACCTTGGTTTTCTAAGCTTATTTTGCCCTTTTATTGCATTCATTATGCACATTTAACCTCTTATCATGTTCATTACACTTTTCTTGTGCTTCTTTTACTTTAAACCTTCTCGTTATGCAAACCGGAGGTAGTTCTGAACCCTGTACAAGTATTTCTGATAATTTTATCAAATATTGTGGTTTTGAACATTTTGTGTAATTAATAATACATTTTGCGTCTTTATTTTAATTACTAATACGTTTTGTGCTACTCATTTGATTAATAATCCATTTTGCACCGTACAACTTCTCCGTATCATTTCCTTTGGGAAATAAATAATTTGTGCAAGTTTTGGTTACCTGAAGTTCATTTCTGACCCTTTTTAATTGTTTGAACACTGTATCACCCAACCCGCTCAATATACCTTCACCATCAACTCTGCAAACTATGGCTTGAAGAAGTTGCACTCAGTCCTGATTCTGACACCATGTCACTCGTCCGGTCAAGATAAAACAGGCAAACAGTTGTGGATTTGTTTCAAGTAGCTTTATTACACACAAACACATCAGGACTGAGGCTTAGTAACTTAAACTTGTAAACAGACTACTAAACTCATACATGTTAACACTCTGGCTGTTCTCTCAAAATGGTACTGCTGCCTGCATGTGCTCACTATTTATATATACGTGCCTACACTTGAAAATGTTTCTTAAAGTTACAGCACACTGTTCTATACACTATAAGCTTGATTCCTTCACTAGGTCCAGATCAGGCTTTGCTAGGACAATTCTCCAAGGGATCCTGAACTCTTCTACTTCCACCTGGCAAATGTAGTTGGCTATGGTAATCTACCCATGTAGCTAAGGCTATTGCAGCAGTGATTAATATGATGAACATAGTACAGTAGTGTAAGTAAACTTGCCATAACAGCAGATGTTCGAGCAATCACTGTTGTAAATAAAACACAGCCAGTCCACAGGGACCAAGCACAACTAAACAAAAAAATAAAAAAAAAAACGGACAACCAAGGTCAATTGCTCCACTTTATTCAGACACACAAAAACCAAACAAACTGCAATCACTGCTGCAGTTGCCACTCCCTCCGTCCATCTCCCTTGTTTTTTTGGTGTGCTTTTTATGCATGGCCTGTTGCAGCCCAGCCCTGTCAGTCTATCAATCCCCTTGCCTTCTATACTCTGGGAATTGTCCCCGTAGTAAATATTACTGCAACCATCATATATATGCTGGACTTAGTACAGTTGTGGAAGAACTTGCCATAGCAGTAGATATTCGAGTAGAACACTGTTGCAGTACTGGTTCCTTCCTACCATCTTTTCTCTTCCTGGGCATCATGGACTGCAGTGAGGAATTCTACCACTATGCACCTACCCCTTTTCCTTTCCCCGGGCTTCAGGCCTGCTCCAGTTTGGATAGTTTTTGTGACCCTCATTTGTCTACTTCATTGAGCCAGAAATTATACACTTGTTACTGCTTGGCTAGGATCCTTAAGATGTTGCTTATGGCCCAGCCAGATATACACCTTGTAGTTATTGTGGGCAAAAAAGTTCTAAAATGGTGCAAACAGACCAGCTTTATAGAAATGTATTCTACATCCCTGTTGGGTGGACATTAATGTGCTCTAGAGGGTGGAAGGTTGCAGAGCTCTGGATAGTCTGGCTGAATGATGGACATTGATGCAGTGCTACTCACCTAGTAGCAAGGATTAGTGTAGCAGTGATCTACATGAACCATCTACTGTTTCTTGCACAACTGTACTTTCTTTAGCCTTCTTTCTTAGTGTTTGAGGAGCTGATTGTTAATATTTCTGGTTCATATCAGTATATTTATGAGCCTCCATTTTTATCTTATAAAAACAAAGTGTCTGTTTTGTTACTTAATTTTGTTTTTATCTTGGAATTTTACCCCTTATTAAGTTACCTGATTGAAAAACAAACAAAAAAATATATATATGTGGGTAGTGTTTGAGGAGCTGATTGTTAATATTTCTGGTTCATACCAATATATTTATGAGCCTCCATTTTTATCATATAAAAACAAAGTATCTGTTTTGTTTACTTAATTTTGTTTTTATATTGGAATTTTACCCCTTATTAAGTGACCTGATTGAAAAACAAAAAAATTGTATGATTACATTTGAAAAAAATGTGCAAAGTTGTATTAAATCAACCGTCCACTTACTGCAAAAAAAAATTGTAAAAAGTTCTATTAATCAATCCTCCAAACATCATGACCAGGATTTAAATATTGCTTTGTAAACTTTGAAAGGTGCAACTATTTTGTGACCTCTCCATTTCAGATTACATTTCCCACTTCTTCTGGATTGAGACTCCATACCTTGAAACTGCTGCACTGATTGTTCTGAAGAACAGAAAGTGTATTTCCACAATTTTCTTATTAGATACATTTGACTTTGTCAGCATTGAGGAGGGCAAGGCATGTTGGAGTAGAAATGTTATGACTGCTGCCAAGAAAGCCATTATCTATAAAAGGAAGTCCCCACCAGCTTATTGTTGGGCTTCGGTTCATCAGATATATTGAAACAAGCATAAAAGCTGCCATGAAGGTTCTGCTTGGAACAGCCTGTTTTATAGATGGTAAATCCCCATTAATAGGAGCCACAACTGTTTCACTCTCCTACTTTTTTATTTTTTCTATGACTTATGTTATCTGCTCATTCAGGATATTCAGTGCATGAAGGAATGATGAGTTGGCTTAGTGGTTAAGGTGTTTACCTCACAGGCACAAGGAACAGCATTTGATCCCATGGCTAGGCTTAAAAGGACCACCTGGGGTCTTTAGCCTAGTAAAATGCCCTGCTGTTGTGTATTTAAAGTCTTGATTCTCTCCTACCATACAAGGTATAACCTGAGTCCTGATTATCTAGAAGAGCTGCTGAGATCCTGTGCCCAAGCTAAGTATCTCAAGTCATTAAGTGAGGGATTACTGCATTTCCAAGGACTCCTTTGGAAACTTGTAGCAATCTTTCTTTTATCTTCCTTTGAAACAACTTAGCTTCTTTGATTCAGGCATTTGATTCAATGTACCCTTTTAGAAGGGTTTAGTGTAATAATTAATGTGTCTAGCTCACAGACACAGGGTACAGGGTTTGATACTTACCTTTGAGGGAAATCTGCTAGGCTTAAAATGGCCAACAAACTCAGCTAGCCTACGGCTTACTTATGTTGAAGATCTCTAAAGTATCATCTTTTCAGAAATGTCTAAGTTGATATTAGCAGGGACACATTTTTTTTTTAGATCTTGTAGCCTGAAATATGAGCTGTCACTATTCTGAACTGGTACAGTGTCCCTTACAGATATCTAAGAGGAGATCTTATTCAGGTATATGGCATTTAGAGACAACTACCTCTGGGAATGTTTGGCGTTATCAAAAACTACTAGAGAATCATCAGACAACCTATGTAGGATATTCTATAGGAATGAGAAGTGTACTAATTGGTTCTCTGACAGAGTAGCTGATACGTGGAACAGACTACCAAATTATATTAAAGCAAGTACTAGTTTAGATATTTTTAAGGACAGCCTGGACACTCATGGGAAGACGTGTTTTGATATATTGGCAAGCTAGAAAGGCATTAATGCCTGTGCTTGAAATATTGGTAGGTATGTATGTACTAGTCAATCATAGCCTCCATACAGGCTTTGTGCCACACAAACAGAGAACTGCATCAGTCATCCCTCTGCACAAGGGTGGACCATCAATAGATTCCAGGAATTACACATCAGTTAGTCTGACTAATGTTAAATGCAAAGCCATGGAAATGATTAACGGTGACATAGGAAACCTTCAGACACTGGTCCCAACCCAGTTTGGTTTCATCAAAAGTGGGTGGATCATGCCTACTGAAGCTATTAGACTTGTTTGAGAAAGTCACCATGGCAATGGATGAGAGCAAAATGATGCATACTTCCTACCTTGACTTTGCTAATGCATTTGATACAATACTTCACTTAGACATTGTAAACAAACTCACAGAATTAGGTGTAACCTCCTATATAACTCACCAGCTGGCCAACTGGCTCACAGTCAGAACCTGGAGAGACCACCTCCACAAAGCGGTCTGTCACCAGTGAAGTCCCTTTGGCTCTGTGCATGGTCCGCTCTTCTTTAGCATCTTTTTTTTTTTTTTTATAAGTCAAGGTCAATATCAAGGGCCTCAGGTTTACCAAGTTTGCAGATAATTGTAAGCGAGGAGCAACCATAGAAGCCCTCTAAGATACTAACATCCTACAGGAAGGTCTCACACAGACAAATGACTGGTGCCATGGCTTTGGCACCAGTCATTTGTCTCACACACACAAATGACTGGTGCCAAATCCATGGTTTAAAACTTAGTGCCAAGGAATTCATAGCAGTACCTTTTCGGACATTGGCCACCCAGGGTAACTTCCTTATTGATAAAAACACTCCTAAAAGTAGACACAGTAGTCAAGTATTTGGGGACTCATAAAGGTAGTAACTTGGCTTTTGAACAACATGTCTCAAGTAGTCAGAAAATTATTCTATGTCACTCAATTTCTAAGTAAGAACATGCCATATAGGTCCAGGGAAGTCATTGTAACACTATATTCAGCCCTTGTCAAACCCATCATTGAGTATAACACCTCATTTGTTCAATTATAGCCTTACATCAGGCTTTGTGCCCACTGAATGGTGCACAGCTACAGTTATCCCACTCCACAAAGGGGGAGCCACCACTGATCCCGGGAACTATCGCCCTATTAGCCTGATAAGCCTGGTCTGCAAGGCCATGGAACGTATCATCATGGAACTGATAAGGACATTGGTAACCTCCAAACTCTGGATCCCACCCAGTTCAGGTTTGTGAAAGCCAGAATATGCCTCCTGAACCTGATCAACTTCTTTGAGGCAGTCACCAAAGCCGTAGATGTGGGTAAGGTGGTTCACACAGCCTATCTTGACCTTGCCAAGGCTTTCGACACCATCCCCTATTCTGGAATTATAGCTAAACTCACTAAACTAGGTATAAATCCCTATGTCACAAGATGGGTTGCCAACTGGCTCACTGACAAAACCCACACTGTAAAAGTTGCAGACTCCAAATGTGACCTCAAACCAGTGACAAGTGGAGTACCACAGGGTTCAGTCCTGAGACCTCTCCTGTTTGGTATCTACTTCTCTGAAGTACAGGCTAACATAGAAGGCCTCTGGCTAACGAAGTTCACAGATGACTACAAACTAGGAGCCATAGTTGAGTCCCAAAATTATGTGGAAATCCTACAGAAGGGCCTCGCTGAGACAGATGCCAGGTGTCAGAGCCATGGCCTCAAGCTCAATGCCAAAAAGTGCATTGTCATCCCCTTTGGTAAAAACTCTGCTCCCATGAATTACTACATAGACAGCAGTCTACTTAACACCGAATGTGTGATAAGAGACCTTGGGACCCAGGTGCACAGTAGTCTGTCCTTTGATAGTCACATCGCCACAGTAGTCAGGAAGTCCTTCTACGTGGCACATCTCATCATAAAAGGTTCTCATCCAGGAAAAAAGAGGTCATTGTTCCCCTCTACTCGACACTCATTAAACCCATTATAGAGTACAATGCCCCTTTTGGAATGTACCTCACATGACATCTGCAGCAGCTGGAAAGGCCACAGAAGTACCTCACAAAGAGGATTACTGGCCTCAAACAGATGCCCTACACTGACCATCTCAAAAAACTCCAGCTTTACTCTGTAGCATATTGCCTACTCTGAGGTGATCTCTGCCCAACATATAAAGCTATGTCAAACCCAGAGCTGTTGGACATGCTGCACCAAAAGAAATCCCAATCCCTCCGAGCTACACACTCTAGGGACCTAAACCTTGCCACCACAATAAACAGGACATGCTGCAGGGATAGATAGGACATGCTGCAGGGATAGATTCCTGTCCCAGAGACTTCCCATACTCTGGAACAGGCAAACAACATCTATGTCAAGCAAAGTTCTTCATTAGCACTCTTCAAGAAAAATCAATTGGAGGGACAGGTATGTATCTCAGAGAATCTCCATTCTCTGGAATAGCTTCCCATATATGTGAATCAAAACCCTACCCTAATCCTATTCAAGTGCAACCTGAACCAGTGGATGGGAAATTGGAAATTCACCCCTGGTCTGACACCTATGTCGCTGATGGACAGAGGCAGCCATTAGATCATGCCCTAACCAACATACACCTCATAAAATTGCCTCTAAGGCAAAATAACTCATGGGATACATACATGGTTAGGCTTATAATGGCCCCAGTGGCTGTTAGCTTAGTATACACCTATGAAACTATCGCTTAACTTTTAAATTAAAACTATAGTTTATTACTTATGAGTTCCTGTGTATATTATTTTTCTGCATACTGCTTTCAATAGCTTGCCTTTTGTGTCACATACATGTTTGCACATTGCCTGGTATATAGACATTCATATGTAATAAATCTTTAAATAAGTATGTATCTGAAGGCTCAAAATAAGTAATCCGGTGCCCTTACAGAAATGGGACAAGTGGGCCACAGTTTTCTTTCTGCTATTCTATTCCTTCAAACTAGACTTGCATTACTAGAAATGTATATTTGATGTGTTTTTTTCACAGTAATGGCCATACCTCTCAACCTCTTAGACCAAGAAATCCAGACAAAGCCATAAATAAAACTAGGGCAATGGCCCAAAAATAGGGGCAAATTCTAAAAACTTCTCTTACAAACTTAGAAAGTTAATAGAATAACAGGTTTTGCGTTAGCATGAATTTTCTGAAAGATGTGAAGTCTGAGACTCAAATGTCTGCCATTATTTTCTAACTTCACTTCAATCTTTAATGATTTATCACTAATTTGCCAGAAAATCACAATTTTATGAAAAATGGACCAAAAATATGAGGCCAAAATCTGGACATTCTGCAAAAATCTGTCCAGTTGAGTGGTATGCTCTCGTCTCTCAGCATTTCATAATTTTTGGGTCCTTTAATCTTTCATTGTATAAAATGGCCACAGTATATAACTGTACATTCCACTAGGATGCACCCTTTTGTGTACTATTTTCAAAATGTTATGGCATAATTGCAAAACATGCAAATTCCATTACTATAACAGCAATTGTGCACTAATGCTAAGAAAGCCATAATGTCCTCCATATGGGGGTGGGGGGCATAACAGGGAAATAACAGACCACCGGACATGTTGTGAGGCCCAATACTACAGGCAGTAAGCCTCTCTACTTTTGGAAGTCTCGTTATTTCATTGTAATGCCTACCCTAGAGGACATTATTGCACTTAAAAAATGGGCTGTAAAGTTATTTTGTTAGTACTCCATATTATACCTTTAAATATTTTTTTTATAAAAGATTGTTCTGCCTAATATCTGAAAGTTAGGGTGTTGGATACATAATTATTGATGGAAGAAGTATTTTACATCCAAAATATAAACATTATATAACATCTGAACAGAAATATTGTATAGTATTCAACACCTGCAGAGAGACCCACCCACTCTGCTTGTGCACACACAGCCTGCAACTTCTCCACACAACCTAGTAAAATGAGAATCACTTTTTGTTTTTCAGAATGAGTTTTTATTTTTCCACAAACAGCAGTGAAGCAGTCTATTACTCCTCTGCACATGAAGATAACTGCTTTACTTTGCTGTACTGCAACAAAGATGGACAGTTGCCTTTAGGTAAGGAAGGAATAAACAACATGAACAAGTTCCACCAGGATTTATTAAAAGCACAAAATCTTTCTCTCTGACATCTCGGCCAAAAGCCTTCAAGGAGAATAAAACACTTGCATGCAACAGCAGCTTATATACATAGCAAATGAAATAATTACATAATTAATCAATTAGTACAACAATTTCAACAGACTAATGTTCTCCAGTTGAGCTCTTCATTCAGCCCAAAAGGAAACATGGTTTTAAATTTTAAAATATATACAGTTTCTTTCTGCACTAATCTAGTTTTAACATCAATATCACTATACATAGAAACACAAACTTGTTCTAAAATAGTTCCTTTCAAGCCCTCATTACATTTATTATGTGCTTCCAAAAATGTAATGCAACTGGGCTGTCTTCTTTACCATTTTTGATGTCTCTTAAATGCTCCAAAAATCTTTTTTTAAAAGGCCTCTTTGTTTCCCCAATGTAAAATTTATTACATGGGCATTTCAGAGCATAAATGACACCCTCAGAGTTGCAATTAAATGTACCCCGACTATCAAATTTAACATTATTAATAAAATTAAAGTTAGATACAATATGCTTACAAGCCTTGCACCTCCCACAAGGAAAAGTCCCAATTTTAGCAGGTTCTATACATATTTGTAATGCAGGCATCTTAACCTTAGATCTTACAAGAAAATCTTTTATATTCTTGCCTTTACGATAGGAAAACTTCATATTTATATCAAGCCATTGTTGAACATTTCTGAGTGAACAAAAATAAAACCAATATTGGTTAACAATATCAAGGAACTGTTTGGTAAAACTACCATAAGTAGTAACAAAATAAATATTTTCTTTATTAGAAACTGAATTATCATGATGTATTATATTATACTCTTTTTGCTGAATAGATTTTATATATCTGGGTTTAACCCCTGTACACAATCTGGTGAAACTCTTTTCCAAAATATTTGTACCATAACCTCTAGAGGAAAAAGATTCCACCAAGGTAAGGACCTGTAATAGGCTGTCTCACTAGCATGTCTCAGGACAAATCTCAACATTTTAATGGTCACTGTCACTCATTCGTCTCTAAGACATGCAACAAAAAGGCTGGGGTTTTCATTCAGATGCATTAATATATAGAAACACATCAGGATGGATAGCAGCATGTCTTGTGACATAGAAGGCCAAAATACTAGGTCTCTCGCCCTTCTTTTGGTAGAATCGACTCCTGGGTGACCACAATGCAAGATAGTAATGTATCTAGGTTGCAAGGACTTTGGGACAATTACTTTCAGACCTTTCGTAATGGTACCTTTGTCAGCCAAAATCTTATTTCTGTATGGAAAATAAGGTTGCATATCTCGAGGTAAACTAGATCGCTTTGACAGCTTTCCTTGATTGACAAAATGGTTGAGCCTTTGTAAAACTGGATCTGTGGCTGTGTGATCTCTCAGCTCATCACGACATGTGGAAGAAAAGTTTCTCACTTCCGTGACTTCAGAATCATCAGTCAGTTGAGAACCTTGATTTTAATTCTGCTCAGGGGTATTTCTAGGCAATCTGGACAATGTATCAGCAAGATAAAGAAGTCTGCCTTTCTTGTTGACAAGATTGAAACTGTACTTTTGCAATCTCAGCATCATACATTGCAGTCTGGCTGAAGCTGAATGCATTGGCTTCCTCAAGATTGTGACTAATGGCTGGTGGTCTGTTTCGATCTGGACAGGTCTACCATAAACATAATCATGGAACTTTGAACCTGCAAACAGAATTGCCAAAAGCTCTTTCTTGTTCTGGGCATATTGCATCTCAGTTTGGGTAAGATATCTTGATGCATAGGCAACAGGTTGATTCTTCTTGTAGAATGACTGGACCTAAACCAAATTTCGAAGCATCACAGGAAAGTGTTACTTGCTTGTGATTATCATAGTATCTGAGTGTTGGTGGATAAGTAATTTTCTGTTTCAGAACTTCAAATGCTTGTTGGTATTGCACTAACCAAGACCAGGATACATCTTTACGTGTCAGCTCTCTAAGCGGTGCTGATAGGGCTCAAATCTGGAATTAACTTGCCTAAGCAGTTGACCATGCCAAGAAAACATTGCAGGGCTTGAACATTGTCTGGTGCTGGCATCTCAAGAATGGCTGTTTATTTTGAAGGGTCTGGTCATAACCCTGTACTTGTAAATAAATGACCAACATAAGTAACTTCTTGTACCTTGAACCTGCATTTCTGTACACTGAACTTAAGATTTACTTGATGTGCCCTTTCTAGAACTTTTCTGAGGTTTCTCTCATGCTAGGCTTCATCATGACCTCCTACCAGTATGTCATCTACTATAATAGCACAAGGATACCCAGAAAAATTTGCTCCAGTGCACATTGAAAGACTTCACTTGCAGAATTTACCCCAAATGGCATTCTCAAAAATCTGTACTTGCCAAATGGAGTACTGAATGTAGTGAGCAGTGAGGATTTCTTGTCAAGCTGAATTTGCCAAAATGAACTCTTTACATCTAAGACAGAAAAAATAGTGGTATTTGGCATCAAGGCTGTGACTTCTTTGAATGTGGGCTATGGATGATGAGGTCTTTTTAATGCTTTGTTCAAATCTCATGGTCAGTACATATTCTTATGTCATCTGAGCTTTTCTTATGAGCTGCCACCATGGAACATACCCATTCAGTTGGAGTTTCAACTGGATAAATCACACCTTGTTGCACCATTTTATCTAACTCAGCTTTGACGCTGTCCTGCATGGCTACTGGAACTTTACATGCTGGCCTGATAACTGAACTGACCTCTGGGTCTAACTTCATGGAATACACAACTGGAAGTTTGCCTACTTTGTCTTTGAAAATACCTGCATAGGTAGAATAAATATACTGGGCGAAATTAGAGCAGTGGTCTTTTAAGCTGACATGATGGACTTCCTTATTAAATGAAAGCAGTCCTATTTTCAAATTGTCTCTGAGCCCTAATAATGACTGGATGTGCCTCTTGACTACATAGAATAATAACTTGTAGCTTCTCCTAGCAGAGTAACATGAAAGCACTACTGAGCCTTTGGTTTGAATTTCTTCACCTCCATAAGCAACAAGCTTTGCACACCTTGCCAAATCAAGCCTTTCACCATGGCACTCACTAACAAATGTTTTTGCTGACATAACATTGCACTTGGAACCTGCATCAGCTTTGAGCTCTATGGGTTTGCCATTTATCCAAACAGTACAAGATACTTCATTCTTTGCATTTAAATCTACTGCATTGACAGTTTCATGAAGCACTGACACACCATCAACATAAAGAGTAGGTTTGTCACTGCCTAACTAATCAACTCATTTCTTAAAATGTTCCCTTTTAATGAAAGAATGTGGGCTTTTTGATTTACAAAATCTTTTGAAATTATTCAATTTATTATATTTGTGGTATTATTGACCAAAAGGTAAACATTTTTCCCTTCTTGATTCATGATTGCCACCATAATTATGACAGTTAGCAATGAAACTGGATTGGGGCCCATGCTTTGACTTTGCTGACTCACTCATGCTTCACTGAGACTGTGTGAAGTCTAGAATTTGCTAGAAAGATCTGGGGTTTACCAGTGAGTGCTGCAGAGGTTACAACTGCCATGTGCTTGAGCCTGTTTCTTTTAACTAAGTGCTGTGTACTATCAACATAAGCTTTATCACTATGCCTTCTAGAGCTGCTCTCATTTGTAAGCATATTTGTGTGCTTTTCTGTGAGCTCTTATATCTGACAAATGTCAATGACCTTATTCAAAGTTAAATCACTATCACAGAGCAAAATCTTTCTCACAGCATATCTTTTATACCACACACAAGTCTGTCCTTTATTAACTCATCAATTAAATCACCAAATCTGTACATTTTAGCTTTATTTCTCAAGTCAATGATATATGCTGCAAAAGTTTCACCAGGCTTTTGATCCCTTGTGTAAAATAAGTGCCTTTCCATAGTAACGTTTGTCTGGGGGTTACACATTTCTCTAAATTTATGTTTTAAGCACTCTGGGTCATCCTTTTACTCATCCAGTAAAACAATATGATGGTTTTCACCCTCTCTAACACACATAGCAGATGCATAGACAAATGAGTGTCCCCTTTCTATAGCTTCTGACCCAGCTAAATTAAGCAGAATAAATGCCTTTGTACAGTCATCTTTATCAGAAAATGCAGCTTGTATGAAAATGTCATACTCTTGCTCAAACACTCTCCAGTTCTCAGCAACATTACTGTCAAACACAAGTGCACTGAATTTTCTAAATCCATCTGCCATGCCCACAAAGTATACAGAAACACAGTGAAAATATGGCTCTTGTAATTATGTACAGACAAACTGTTTTGTGAGCTTGTAATAACATTCAAATGCACAATAAACTCTTTGAAATACTATACTTAGCAAAAATATGCCTTGTAATGGCTGTACTCTTGTGAAATCTGCCTTGTAATGGTGATACATTGTGAAATCGCTTTACTGTAGCACTGCACAGACATGAGAACACTTTATACACTTCTGATAACTCGGATATCTTTGCTTAATACGAAAAATACAGATTTGCAAAGCATGTATTGTGAAAAATGCAGTTGCTTCCCTTTATTTTATTAATTTATGCAATTCTGACTTTATTTCAAACATTTTCTGTAGTAATTTGAATATTTTTGAAACTATTGTACATATCTGTTTATGCAAAAATGATTTAGAACGTTCTGTATGCCCCGTTTCATGTTTGTGAAAAGAAATAGTGCTGAGCAAGTTTTAATACCTGGATTTCATTTCTGACCAGTTTTGTGAAGTTCTGCACATTTAGGATGATCCACACCTATATATTCCACAAACATCTAAGCAAGTGCCTCTAGTCATTTTACCCAAGCTGGTTCTGATTCATGCACCTTTGGAATGCTTCTTCAAATTCCTTGTCCTTTAGATAAGCCGTTTCTGATTCCATGTCCTTTAGACATGCCACTTCTGGTACCATGTCACTTTAGACATCCCACTTCTGACACCATGTCGCTCGTACATCTTTAACACATACAACAAGAAGGCTGGAGTTTTCATTCAAATACTTTAATACATAGAAACACATCAGGATGGATAGCAGCATCATAAAATACGAATGACCTAGTTAACAGACAGACATTATATACATGCATGCTTGCATCTCAACTGCTTACTACAAAATGGCAGTCAGGTTCGCACATGCTCAGTATTTATACAATTGTGCAAGGCCTTGGATAGATTCTTAAAGGTATATACACACATATTGATCTACAGTAACCTTAAATTCAAGAAATAGTAAAACATCATAGTTGTGGTTAGCCAGTTCAGAGTAAGTGGTGGATTGAAGCAATGTTTTACGTTATGGCATATAAATTTAGTGCTGTAACTAGGCACTCTTGTTTTATACTTGGATCTCTTGGTACATTAATGTACCCATTTGAAATCTCTGCTATCCAACAAGAGCTTAGTTTTAAGTATTACTAACAAAATGTAGTGTAACATGTCATGATTTTGATCACCCACAACCACCTTCTGTTTTATAAGTTGCTAACTTTTACCCCCCCAAGTCTAAGTTTTGCCCTAACCTTTTCCTAACCTCCCTCTTCTGATATACAGATTCAAGGATTTATCCTATTATCTCATCTGTCATTCCTGCTTCTTAAGGTTTATTTTCATCACATAGTAGGATGTAACCTTCTGCCATGTAGTCTCTTGTCTCCTCATCCTATGCTCAGAGACATCCTTCTTCTACCCATATTTCCATTTCCTACACCATCCTTCCAGGTGCTCACACTCCCCAGTCTAGACAGGCCTCCCTCTTTCCCTCTCAGGCAAGCAGTAACCTTGCCTGTACAGAGTATATCAGTGATGTGGGTCGAACAGTTCATGGCACCCTGTCAGTTCTCAGACTTTCTTTTGACTTTATCTATTTCAGTGGTGTATTTTGTAACATTTCCCTCACAAAATATACATTTTCATGGATTTATATAACTAATTTCAACTCCAACTAGAACTCCTAAAAACAATAACCAAGAATCTGTTCTAGACTTGATCTTAGTCACAGAACCAAATAAATATTCCAACTCTGGTACTTTCCCAGATACTTTAAGTGACCACCTTCCTGCTTATACTTATAGGACAACCACCCAGTTACCAAAAGGCCATAATTATAAAGCCTCCCACAACCTAACTAACTTGAATCAGGAACTCTTTGTTAATATACTAAAATCCTTAAATTGGTCTATACTGAAAAAAACTACCTCTAGCTGATGCAGTTAACTAAAAACTATTTCTATATACTCTCAATACCCTAGCACTGCTGCGAACAAAAATAACCAAAGTTAATTATGCACCCTGGCAAACAAAGTCCACAAAAACCCTCCTAGTAAACAAAGACCGAACCTGAAAGGAATGGCAGAAGAACAGAAATAATCAAAGTCTACAAAACTACAGGTATCTATTTAATCAGGAAAAAGTTAATAACTAGTGATAAAATCAATACTATTAGCAACAACTAACGAACCACTAAAACAACCCTAAAATGTTTTGGTCTACTGCCTCATCCCTTCTCACCCCAGGGTCCAAAAAAAACTCTTCCCCATTCACAGACAAGTCTCCATCCCAAATTGCAGAGTTGTTTAACACTCACTTTATAGAAAGTATAGCTTACCATGGAAACACAAGGTGCAGGGTTTGATTCTGACATGGGGTAATTGGCTAAGCTTAAAATGGCCCATAAGGGCAGTTAGCCTAGTACTAACCTATGAACCTATGAACCTATGAACCTATAAATTTCAAGTTTAAACTAAAATATTTCCTACTTGGGTCGCATATGTGTCCCTGCTGAACCGGACTCCCACCCCTTTAGTTTTACCCTAGTTCAGTTAAACCCTTTCTCCCCCTCTCTTCCTCATTTGATCTGATTTGTAGCTATCATATTTGCATTTTTACCTTACTTCCTTCATCTTAGATCCTTCTAATCTTCTGTGCCTAAACACCAAATCTCTATGCTGATAAATCAACTTACTATCTTATCAAATTCTCTATCCTTAATTCTTGTATTCCTCTTCACACTACCACCATCCTTCACCTCACTTACCTCTTGTTTTTAATATGTTAACTACTGCTTCTACAAGTAAATGAGACTCTATTTAAACAACTAACCTGACTGTCCCTCATATCATTTTATCCTGCCTGCCATATTTTGTGAAACTTCCTATGCTAAGTGTATTGACTGCAGATATACTTGTTAATCCTCTATGTAAAATGTAAGTATGTTAAAATGTTTAGACATATTATTTTCCCATTTAAAATGCATGGAGTTTTGCTTTTTTGTTCATCTGTAAGTTTTTTTTTCTTCTGTTTCCTGTTTTTTGTTGTTTATTATGTAAAAACTGTATAGTTTCCTTTTTTTGTATCAGATCTTTTCTCCCTGGGCCTCCACTGAAAATGGGTTTCTTATCTGGTCAGACTTTCCTAGTAACCAAATGTCAAATAAATAAATAAATAATAATATATTCAAAAATATTGAAAAATAAAAAGCAAACCATATTCATTAATATAATCACAATCATACAAGCATTTGTAACCAAAATTCATAATAACTGTAGTTAAACTATGTTTGAACATCTCATATGAGTATGACACCCATCCTTTGTTGTTTATTATGCAAAAATGGAGTCAGCTGTTTTACCACCATTGCAGACAGGTAATCCGCTGTGGCGACCCCTAACCGGGAAAAGCCAGAAGAAGAAGCTCTCATGGAACAGATCCATGAGTAATGTCTCCCTGTCTTTGGTGCTGCTGTCTTTCAAATGCTCACCCCATCTCTTCTGAGCAATTTGCTTGTGGTACCCCATCCCCCCTCAGGCAGGGCTGCACATTGTGGGCATGTTCTACATGATTGACAGACAAAGGGATGAACAGGATTTACTATTTGAACTGTAATTTCAACCTATACAATAATATAATGTAACAAACTAGCAAAGATGATATTAAGCTAAACACAGGCAACATTTAGCGAACTAATGGGGATGAGCTGCTTGTTGCTTTTCTGGATGGATTAAGAGGTAAATGGAATAGCCAAGGCAAGTACATAATAGGAGACATGAAGCCCAAATGGGAATACTGTGCTTTGCATGTTTACAGGTCATAGACAATAATGTCAAAACAACAGAAAATGTGTTAAAACAGGTGACCTGATCTGTATCTCTGTGTTTCTGTAAATGTTTCTTAAGACTAACAGATAGCATTTGTTAACAGTAAATCACTGTAACAGCATTTATAAGAGCAATATTAAAACATCTGCCTTTATTTCAGGCTTCCTATCCTTCAGAAAATGCAAGCTGACAACATTTGTTCTTCCGGCCTAGAAGTCTGTAAATCAGTAGTGGTGGGATGGGATTTGGGCAGGGTTTACTACTGGGGATAGGGTTGCCTCCTCTCAGTGTGCCCAAAATCAGACAGAGACTACACTCCTTGCATCTCCCACAAACCTGCTCATCTCCTTCCCTCTAACTTTCCTCCCATTTCATGATGTCGTTATTATGTCAGGCGAGGGGGAATGCCCTCTTTTTCCATTTGTGATGCTTTTTTCTGTAAGAAAGCATAGTAAATCCACCAGTTTAACAAACTCTGATAGTGTGCAAGTCATTGTATGAAATTTGACAATTTAACTAAGTGCTTTATTTGTCTAGGTCCCAAACATGACTATAAATTTTGTTCGATTTGTTAGTCGTTTGTTCCAAAAACTCTCCAGTTGACGCTCTCCACTCTTAATATCTTCCTTCAGACCCAGCGTTTAAAATGCTTAGCCTACTCTAATATGATAGAATTCCCAGTTGTCAGCCTTTCTCCCAAGAAGAAGCTTAAGAGGCCCAAAGATAATTTGTCTTCTATTGTCTCTGAATCGGATGTACCTGTTGAGGTGGTTGAACCCGCAATATGTCAGACTTTAGCTCAACAGCCTGCTACTGCAACCCCTATAGAGACTGGTATGGCTCCTGAGGCCTTGCAGAGGACCAAATTCTCTAATGAACCACATCTTATTATTTCAGAGGGCCCATGTGGAGTCCTTCAGATCCTAGTACAGGAAGAGGTTCCAGGCAAACATCAAAATGTGCCAGGATTTTGAACCCCCTAAACTGGTACAGGAGGATACAGAAAGAAAAATCCCAAAAATGGCAAGCTGATAAAACTGCAACAACAGTAATATTTCCCTAACTGGAAGGTAAACGCTGACAGCAGATTGTAAGATAAATCTTTTATTGCAGAGTAAAACCAAAATGAGTGCTTTCGCAGTTAAACAAACCGCTTCATCAGACATAAAAACAGTATAAAAAAAGGCATCCATATATACAGAGATGCCAACTGCCAATTAGTCAATAAATTAATAAAGTAATAAATTAATAAAATTCCCTCCAAAAATTACAATCGATGGCCCAATTTACAAAAACATGTTAAGGTTATATATATATTTCCATACATTTAAAATAATGATGTGTAACCATAGACTATTTGAGTCTTTTCAACCTTAAAGCAGATTTAATAGGAACAGAATCTTTAAGCCCCATATGTCTGTGGGCACCAAGTCTCAAAATCCACTCTAATTCAATGTTCTCAGTGGTATAAATAATGGGTCCTAATCTACCATGATCATGTACAACTGATAAAACCTGAAATAAAAAAATATGTTCATTGCCAAGCTCAAGAGTGTGCTTAGCAAGTGCACTAAAAAGTTGGCCTCTCTGTGTGAAATAAATATGATCACGAACCCTGTCTCTTAACCTCCTGTTGGTCTTGCCAACATAAAAACAAAAATATTTCACACAATGTGCCACATAGATCAAATCAATTGTATTACAGTCAGCTGAGGGACGTAACTCCCATAGTCTATCAGTAACAGGATGTTTAAAAAATTTAGACTCATCCACATACAGACAATATGGACAAGATCCGCATTTACATGTCCTTCCCATAGATGTGACAACAGATCGTGTAGCCTTAGGACAGCATAGCATCTGTCTTAAATTATTTCTATTCTTATAAACAAACATAGGAGAAGAGCCTATTGCCTTACTTGTTCTATCATCTACCAATAGCATAGGCCAATTTTTGTATACTATTCATTTGACCAATTCAATATCTTAGGTAAAAGAAAGAATTAAAGGTAGATGGGGTGACCTCTGGGGTAAGAAATTATTTGACTGGGTCAACTGTTCAGAATAATAGGGTCTCCTACATGCAGAGTGTTCTCTGTGAACTTTCCTAAATGCTTGATCAATCTCATCAGAAGAATAGCCCCTATGTGTAAAAGCATCTCTTAAATATTTCAACTCATACAAAAAAACCTGCTTCATCACCTGACAAGCGAGACACCCTCATACCCTGCCCTACTACAATGTTAGAAAATATGTGATGTGGGTGCATGCTTTCTCGATGTAGGAAGACAGATGTATAGTAATCTTTCCTATGCACCTTTGTCATCATTACACCATTTTCCATAGAAACTGTTACATCTAAAAAATTCACAATAACTGTGGACATGTTGAGAGTGAATCGCAAGAAAGGACTACTACTGTTCAATTCCTGAAAAAAATAAATCAAGGTCATACTAATTACCTTTCCAACAGATAAAAAGATCATTGACGAATAATCGATAAAAAACACTTTCCCATCTGTCACATTCATAATATCCTGTTGTTCTCACTCCAGCATCACTATATTTGCATAAGAATTGCTGTAGCTGATGCCCATAGTGACACCAGCTGTCTGCCTATAATAGTTATCTGCAAATAAAAATACATTATGCTCAAGAACAATTTCTAAGAGCATGTAAATAAAATCGATATGTTGTGGAGTGTATCTGTCATATCTAAGCATAACATTTTTCACCATTCTATTAACTTTTTTATTAGGGATACATGTGAAGAGAGAAACTACATCCAATGTGGCCAATATATCACATGAAGGCTCAGATGACTTGCTAGTAAAATTGTACAAGTCCTGTAAAAACTGTTGTGTGTCTTTCAAAACAAAGGGGTAAACAATATCCTAGACCTGGTCATTACCAACATGGGAAATCAATGCTCCACACCTATGGTCACCCCCTCGTTAGTCACGTCTGACCATAAGCTAATCACCCTTAACATCCACATCCCACCCCCACCCCTCAGTAAGGAAACCTCCATAAAAAACTTCTCCAAAGCCAACTTCATGCTACTCAAGTCAGAAGTGACAAACTTCATGACACACATGCAGACGGGAGCTGAAAGCTCAACTGCTGAATCCTACACTAAGGCACTGTACGAGCACATCCACTCATGCATAAATTGTGCCATCCCAAATAGAACCAAGATGCTCTCATCCAAAAAAAAGAAGCCAATCTGGTGGTCCCCAGCCATAAACAAACTTTACAACAAAAGGAAGAAACTGTTGCAGAAAAGAGGAAAATCCTAGGATGCAAAAAACTTCCTTACCAGCCTCAGTAAGAAACTGAGATCCCTCATAAAATCCTCCAAAGCTAGTTACAAAAATAAAATTGCCAAAGATTCCAAAGACAACAACAAGGCATTCTATAACTATGTTAAGAATCTAAATGGCAATGCTCAGATCTGCTCTGAGCTAAAACAGAATGGCATTAAATATACTGATCCCAAGGATATTGCCAATATCCTGGCAGATCGATTCAGTGCCAACTTCACCCCCCTCTCACCTCCTAAATGGCCCATCTCAATACCGGAAGATTGCCAAATTCCAGTAATAACAGCCACATAGGTAAAAAATGCACTCCCCAAAGCTAAGAATACAGCATCCATGGGACCAGATGACATCCCAGGCTGTGTACTACATGAACTACAATATGAACTGGCACCTCACCTAAGTGTCATGTTTAATCATAGCCTCACCTCAGGTTTTGTGCCCACTGAGTGGCGCACAGCTACAATTATCCCACTCCACAAGGGGGGATCCACCTTGGATCCCAGAAACTACCGTCCCATCAGTCTGACAAGCCTTATCTGCAAGGCCATGGAGCGTGTTATCATGGAACTTATAAACAAAGACATTGGCAACCTTCAAACACTGGACCTCACCCAGTTTGGGTTTGTGAAGGGCCGATCATGTCTCCTAAACCTGATCGACTTCTTTGAATCAGTCTCCAGAGCCATGGACAAAGGTAAGGTGGTCCACACAGCCTATCTAGACCTTGTCAAGGCCTTTGACACCATCCCCCACTCTGGAATCATAGATAAACTTACTAAGCTGGGCATTAATCCCTACGTCACCCAATGGGTTGCTAACTGGCTTACTGATAGAACCCACAATGTAAAAGTAGCCGACTCCAAATCCAGCTCCAGACAAGTGACAAGTGGAGTACCTCAGGGTTCAGTCCTGGGACCGCTCTTGTTTGGCATCTACTTCTCTGAAGTACAGGCCAACACTAAGGGACTCTGGATAACAAAGTTTGCAGATGACTGCAAACTGGGAGCCATTATTGAATCCCCAAATGATGTGGATACTCTACAAAAGGGCCTTACAGAAACAGATGCTTGGTGCCAGAGCCATGGGCTCAAGCTCAATGCCAAGAAATGTATAGTTATCCCCTTTGGGAAAAAACATGTATCCATGAATTACCATATAGGTGGCAGTACACTGAACACTGAAAGTTTGATAAGAGACTTAGGGACACAGGTGGACAGTGGTCTCACCTTCGATAACCACATCGCCACAACAGTCAGGAAATCCTTCTATGTGGCACACCTCATCACTAAGGGCTTTTCATCCAGAAAAAAAGGAGGTCATTGTCCCACTGTACTCATCCCTCATTAGCCCCATTATAGAATACAATGCCCCGTTTGGTATGTACCTCTCAAGACATCTGCAACAACTGGAAAGGCCACAGAAATACCTCACTAAAAGAATCACAGGCCTAAAGCAGATGCCCTACGCTGACCGCCTTAAAAAACTCCAGCTATACTCTGTCGCATATCGTCTACTCAGAGGCGATCTTTGCTTAACATACAAGGCCATGTCAAACCCAGAGCTGTTGGACATGCTACACTTAAAGAAATACCAATCCCTCAGAGCCACACACTCCAGGGATCTAAACCTTGTCATCATAATAAACAAAACATGCTGGGGGGATAGGTTCCTGACCCAGAGACTCCCCAGACTCTGGAATAGATTGCCCATACATGTCAAGCAGAGTGCCTGTTTGGTCCTCTTCAAAAGGAACCTTGACGATTGGATGGGAGAAAGGAAATTCACCTCGGGGATCACGTCAGTCGCCCTGCTAGACAGGGGTCCAGGGAAGTAAATAGTGTGGGAAGAAATAGCCAGGGAATTGTTATGGCTAGGCTTGTATAGGCCCTAGGGCTGATAGCCTAGTACCAACCTATGAACCTATGAACATTCAAAATATCTCTTAGTTGTGTGTCAAGAAAAATAGATAAGGGTTCAGTCAACCACCCCCCTCTGGCCACAATGGGTCTAAGTGGGGGGGGGCGGGAGTGTTGGATGTTTATGTACCTTCAGGAGGCCATGCAATTGTGGTATCAAAGGTTCATTAACTGAAATAATCAAGTAACTGTTTATCCAACAATCCCATATGAAAACATTAAAGCAACGTACTATCTGTTGTTTCATGTTGTAAATGTCATTTAACTGAATCATAGTATAAACTGTTCTATCTGCCAGCATTTTATTAATGTCAACAAGATAATAATCTGCATTCAAAACAACAATAGGGCCACCTTTGTCCGAAGGGTGAATCACAATATCTTGTGATTCAGAGAGATATTTTGAATATGTACCCCTTTGTTTTTTCAAGCCCTCACTCTGCCCCTCGCTCGCCTCAATCTTCACCATGCACCAACCTAGCAGACCCCTAAGAACCAGCACTCAGATCCTAATTGAAGTCCACAAACCTGCCCGTCCAGCAGGCAAACTCCTACTCTCTTTTTCCCTAGCCCATCGCTGGAACTCCCTCTCACCTCATATCTGCAGCACCAGCAGCCTGCCCATCTTTAAAACTCTCCTCCACTCACATTTATCATCTCTCTGGGAATGCTCATGTTCCCATCCTGCATAACATCCCCAGCTACTGCCTTACCCCCTTAGTCTACAATCACATCCACCCTATGGGAATATACACATTGTAAATAACCACTTATCTTTAATATCTTCTGTACATACCTACTAACTATTGTCTTCAATTTAACATCTTTTCTAGTGAATATAGAGACTAAAAATTGTAAACTGATATGAATTGTTGCATTTAGCTCTTTGTATTCCAGTTGTATTAACATTTACTTGTGCTTATATGTACTCTTCTGGTACTTTAACAGACTGTTATTTTATTTCATACTTTTATACTTTATATTGTATCTATGGAGCTTTTCTCCCCAGGACTGCATTGAAAATGGGCTCATTTGGCCCAATGGACCATCCTGGCAAACAAACTTCAAATAAATAAATAAAATAAATAAAAAAATGTAAATTCTGTAATGCTTTATACTCTGCATTGGTCAAATTAAAGTCATTACAAGGTCGCCATACATCAAGCAAGCTATAAACATAATTTTCACAAGCCTTGACAAATACCTCAATATTGCTTGGCAATGGCAGCACAAAATGACTAGGTTTTTTAAAACCATTGAATGTGTTGTCATTACTGTCCATATACATAAGTTTCAAAGCTGTGTTACGTGCAAACAACCGTAACTCAATGAGCAATTGACTAATGTCTGTATGGGACATGGGTATAAAACCACGTCCTCTATTCAACACAGATTGTTAATGTAATGACAAATTGTACCTGGAAATATTCCAAATCAAGTCTCTGAACTGAGGTTCCACATTTTCTTCAACAACTGGTTCTGATATATGACCGGTGGTTTCTTCCGTTTCTGTCCTGACCATCGGTACTCTTGCTTGAATGACTTCTTCCTGTTCTGATGGAATGGCAGTGGAAGAGACGAGGATGTCACTATTAAAAAAGAAGAAACAAAAACTTAAGTATATGACATCACCTTCATCTTCCTGGGAAGAAGAATGAATAGATTTTTCTCAGGGGTTATTTAAAAGTCATTATGTCCCTGAAGCCTCTATCCTTCGTGACTCAGCCTATATAGCCCCCACCCTCCCCCCACACACACACACACACAAAAACGAGCATTGGATAAGGCTGAGTCAGACCTTTATTTGGACTACTACTCTCAACTGCAGTCTCCAGAACAACTCTCTTCTGGTGAAGGGGAGTCCTCTCTCTTGATTTTCCCTTGGAAGAAGCTTCCTTCAGAGAAACATTGCAAAGCATGATGAAGCACTTTGAATGACAATCTGAACTGGTGTCAGAGGTACAAAAGAGATACTGTAACCTTTTGAAGATGAACAGTCCTGCACCACCTACAGTCTTCCTGTGCTGGAAGCGTACCTGGATGCCTTTCAAGCCAACGTCTGCACACCTGAACCTCCAGCACCTAAAACTGAACCTCCAGCACCCAAAAAGCCAGACAGGTTCTATAAAGTTCTTGATGAACTTAAGTACCTACAAAACCTCCTGCTGCTGTTTCCTTGACCTCAGATGAGACTTCCAAGATTCTTCCCAGTACCAATGTGCTTCCCACTGATAAGGACAGTTAAGCAATTGATAGGTGGGGTAAACACGTGTACACATCCTCCACACTGGCTTTCAGAGCTATTAAGTACCAAACAAATGAATAAATACAGCATATGCAGACCCTAGTGTCCCAAGCTTCACAAATAGCCAGACACAGCATTAAATGTAGCTATGATGTTGTGGCTGCCTTTTCCTGGTCAGCTGCTACTGGATCAGTCATCAGGTAGTATGCCTGGCTGAGAGATCGGCCTGTTCCTGAAGATTTCAAGTCTAAACTTTTAGACTTTCCTCTGGATAATAACTTTTTGTTTGGCTGACAGGCTGCCTGTTTTCCTCAAACCATTACAAGAACAAGCCAAGACAATGGAAGACTGCCATAAGATTCTTCTCGCCACAGTTCTTAGGAATCATAGGAATTATCCAGCTAAATCTACTTCATTTACTAAAAGAGACTCAAGGCCCTCTCACAAGCAAAGGAAAGACCCTAGAAAAACCTCAGAGGGATACCACTTCTGGGAGTCCTTAGTTTGAGATTAGGCCCCTGTGGCTATCATCCCTCTCTCGACCACCCCTTCTTAAGAAGCCTTTCTCTCTCTGTCTTCCATTCTGAGAAACAGTGACCTCGGACATATGGGTCCTGAACATTATCAAAGGGGGTTACACTATGACATGGGAAAGCATTTCCTCTCTAAGTGGAATGCCCTTGCTTCTCCTACCCAGATTCACCTTCTAAAACCTATTATCCAAGAATTACTAGCTCAGGGAACCATAGAGGAGGTCCCCTTAACCTTCTAGGAAAAGTTTTCTACTAAAAAATCTTTCTTGTTCCAAGGAAGGAGTGTCAGTAGTGACCCATTCTGGACATCTTTCAATTAAACACTTTTCTGAAGGCCCTCACTTTCAAAATGATTTCTTTGCACAGTCTCCTGCCGTTCCTTCTTCCTTGAGCTTTCCTAGTATCCATACACCTAAAGGATATATATCTGCACATTCCCATCCACCCTTCATGCAGAAAAATTTTCAGGTTCTTAAAAGAATCATGCCATTCTCAGTTTACTGCCTTGCCTTTTGATCTCTCTGCAGCGCCAAGTGTTTTCACAAACTGTTTAGCTCCAGTGGTGGCTTTTTGCCTCTCTCAGACCATACAGATATTCCCTTACCTGGATGACTTTCTAATCCAGGCTCTTTCCAAGGACACCTTCCTCAAGCATTTTAATTACAGTGTATGTCTTCTGACTCTTTTGGGGTCCATTATCAGTTTCAAAAAATCTCATCTGAATGCCACCTATGACTTGATCTTTCTGGGCTGCAGACAGGACACTTCCACTATGCATGCCTTTATCACTCAGGAGAAAGCTGCCACACAACCCAGCTACTTCAGAACACTCTCCACTGAGACATTGCTTGGCAAGAAAGATCCTCAGGGCTCTGGGGTTCATAGCTGCTGCAAACCATATGTTTCCCCTGCCAGACTACACATTTGAAAAAGTGGTATTTGAAATCAATGTGGTGCCAACACTCAAACCCTCTAGATGCCCTACATCAAGAAGGACCTTCTTTGGTAAAGCAATCAGGTCACTCTCAACCTAGGTCTTCCATTTGCTCCAGCCCACACACAACCGAGTCCTGTTCACAGAGGCCTCACACAGGGCATGGAGAGTTTAGACAATAGCCCACAAGGTTCAGGGACAATGGCCTGTCCACCTGCTAAATGACAACATAAACTAAAATAAATGAGATCACTTCTGTAAGCCCTGCTTCTCACACCTCTGGAGGCCAGGCACTCTGCTGGTATATGTAGACAACATCACTCTGATGTAGTACATAAACAAGCAGGGTGGCATAAAATCCTACCCCCTATGCAGGCTGGTGCAGGAAGCCTAGCATTTTATTTCTCATATGAATTGGACACTTACCATATTATATATTCCCTCTCATGAGAATGTGGTGGCAGACTCTTTAAGCAGGGACATGGAGGACTTTCATGAATGGACTTTTAAGAGGAAGGTCTACAAAGCGCTCACTCTGTGCTGGAAAATGCCACAGATAGACCTTTTTACTTCCCCAGAACATCACCAACTTCCTCTTTTCTCCACCAGGAACCCATCTTCACTAGCCTGGAAGACGGATGCTTTCTCATTCCAGTCAGAAGGGAAGTTCATCTATATATACCTCCCTCTTCATTCCAAGACTTTTGCTTAAGGTCCAGATGGATGCTCCAAACTTCCTTTCTAGCCAAGACAGCATTGGTTTATTTCCTGTTTCACCTGTCAAAGTGAAATTTCTGGAGAATCCATCTACAACCAGATATTATCACTCCACAGAAAAGGCCACTTCTTCATCCCAATCTGACCTTTCTCAGGCTCACTGTCTAGATGATAGGATTTTAATCCCTAAAAGACATTTTCTCTGAAGAGCTATTTCAGGTTCTGCAAGATGCCAGGTAACACAATACCAGGAAATCATACACAGCCAAGCGGAAAAGATTATTTCCTTGGTGCCAAAAGTCAGACTGCAACCCCTTTTGTCAGATACTTCCACTGTATTCCAATAACTCTGCAAGCTACTATATTCTGGTTTGGCCTATTCATCCATTAAAGCTTACTTACCTGCTATCAATGCATGCCTACCTTTCAAGCCCCCTCTTAAGTGCAGTACAGAGGTTAAAGTTTTTCTGAGAGGGGTTTTGCACCTTAAGCCCCAAGGTGGCTCATTGCCCTTCCATGGGACCTAAACTTTGTGTTGGAAAATCTTATACTTTGTCCTCTTTTGAGCCAGCAGCATTTGCCATCCTAAAATTCTGCATATTGAAAACCATTCTACTGCTGGCCTCATCTTGGCTCACAGAGTTTTTGAACTTCATGCTCTCACGGCCATTCCCCCTTTTTCTCATCTTCCATAAAGATAGGGTAAGCCTTACAGCCAATCCTTTCTTCATGCCTAAAGTAATTAATGAGCTGACCCTCAACCAGGCCACCAACCTGCCAACTTTCTTCCCCAATCCCCAAAACAGGAGGGAATGAATCTTACACTCTTGAGACATTCAGATGCAATTAAGCTTTTACCTAGATAAAACCAAGGATATCAGGAAAACAGATCAGCTGTTTGTCTCCTTCATGGACTCCAAGCTGGGACAACCAACTTCTAAACAAACTATTGTATTCTGTATTTCAAAGCCTATCTTCTTCTGCTATTCACACTATGAAAAAACAATGCTCTCTTGTCCGAAAGCATATTCCACTTCGGCAGTTGCTTCATCTGGTGCCTTCTACAAGGGGGTGGATACCATATCCATTTTAGAAGCTGACACCTGATTTTCTGTTCCCACCTTCACTAAACACTATAAGTTAGATGCTTTTTTCTAGGTCCAGGGCTGCTTTTGCCAGAACCATTCTGCCTGGCTTCCTCTAGTCTACTGCCTCACTTTAACCTTCGACCCTTCTCTCTACCGCTTTGAGAATTGCCAAATATGTTATGAATACTGCAACAGTGATTTCAGTCTTGACATAGTACAGTTGTGCAAGAACTTTCCATAACAGTAGATATCCTACTAATCACTGTGGCAATATTCATTCCTCCATCCCTCCTTATTATAGGTTCATAGGTTGGTACTAGGCTATCTGCCAGAAGGCATTTATAAGCCTAGCCAGAATGTGTTGGCTTTCGCCGCCCCCTAGGATTAGTTTCCTGTGCCTTTGTCCAGCAGAGCCACTGAAGTGATCCCCGGGGTAAACTTTCTGTTTCCCATCCATTTGTCAATGTTTCTTTTGAAAAGTGTTAGCGAGGAGCTCTGCCTAATGTAGACTGGAATCTTGTTCCAAAGCATGGGAAGTCTCTGGGACAGGAATCTATCCCTCCAGCACTTCCTATTTATTGTTGTGGGGTGAGGTTTAGATCCCTAGAGTGTGTGGCTTGAGGGGATAAGGTTTTCTTTAGGTGGAGCATGTCCATCAATTCTGGGTTGGACATGGTCTTGTATGTCAGGTAGAGATCACCTCTGAGTAGGCAGTATGCAACTGAGTACAGCTGGAGTTTCTTCAGTCGAGCTGCATAGGGCATTTGTTTGAGGCCAGTGATCTTCTTGGTGAGGTTCTTCTGTGGTCTTTCCAGCTGTTGCAGGTGTCTTGCAAGGTACATCCTAAATGGGGCGTTGTACTCTATGATGAGTGTGATGAGTAATAAGTAGAGGGGCACAATGACCTCTTTTGATCTGGATGCGAACCCTTTTGTGATTAGGTGGGCCACGTAGAAGGATTTTCTAACCACTTTGGCAATGTGATTATCAAAGGTGAGATTACTATCTACTTGGGTCCCCAGATCCCTTATTATGTCTTCCGTATTTAGGGGGCTACCACCTATGTGGTAGTTTGTGGGTACTTTGTTTTTTCCAAAGGGGATGACTATGCATTTTTTGGCATTTAGCTTGAGGTCATGATTTTGACACCAGGTATCCATCTCAGTGAGACCCTTTTGGAGGATGTCTGTGTCAGTCTGAAAGTCAATTATAGCCCCTAGTTTGCAGTCATCTGCGAACTTGGTCAGCCATAGTCCTCCTGTGCTTACCTGTACCTCTGAGAAGTATATGCCAAACAGGAGGGGTCCTAGGACTGAGCCCTGAGGAATGCCACTTGTAACCAGTTTAGAGTCGGACCTAGCTCCTGCAACTCTCACCATGTGGGTTCTGTCCATGAGCCAGTTGGCAACCCATCTTGTGATGTAGGGGTTTATGTTCAGGCTGGGGAGCTTGTCTATAATACCAGAATGTGGAATGGTGTTGAAGGCCTTAGCGAGGTCTAGGTAGGCTGTATGTACCACCTTTCCCTCGTCTATAGCCTTGGTAACTGTCTCAAAGAAGTCCACCAGGTTTAGGAGCGTAGGGTCCAGTGTTTGGAGGTTCCCAATGTCTCTGTTAATGAGTTCCATGATGATGCTCTCCATCGCCTTGCAGACCACACTAGTGAAGCTTATAGGGTGATAGTTCCCAGGGTCTGTTGTGTCTCCACCTTTGTGGAGTGGAATAACTGTCGCTGTGCACCACACTATGGGTATGTAGCCTGTGGAGAGGCTGAGTTTGAACAGTGTGTTTAGGTGAGGAGTTAGTTCATCTTTGAGCTCGTGTAGGACACAGCCTGGGACACCATTCAGTCTCGTTGATGCTGTGTTTTTGGCTTTGGAGAGGGCTGTTTTAACCTGAGTGTCTGTGATTTCAGGGACTCTACTTTCTTCTGGTATGGTTAAGGCCCTTTTGGGGGTGAGAGGGGGGTAATGTTTGGGCTGAACCTGTCTGCCAGGATGTTGGCGATATCAGTCGGTTCAGTGTATTTTGTGCCATTCTGCACTAACACCGAGCAGATCTGAGGATTGTCACTTAGATTCTTGACATAGCTAAAGAATACCTCGCGGTTATCTTTGGAGTCCTTGGCAATTTTTCTTTCAAAGCTCGCCTTGGATGATTTAATGAGGGATCGTAGTTTCTTGCTGATACTGATCAGGGATGTCTTCCCTTCTTGGGATTTTACTCTTTTCTGTACTAGTTTCCTCCTTCTATTGTATAGCTTGTTTATGGCAGGAGTCCACCAGACTGGTTTCCTTTTCTTGGAGGAGTGAGTCTTGGTTTTGCTTGGGATGGCATGATCCATGCATTCTTGTAGGTGCCCGTAGAATGCATTAGTAAAGTATTTTGCAGCTTAGACAGCGTTATCATTCAGCATGGGGGCTTTGAAACTTTCCACCTCGATCTTAAGTAATGTGAAGTTTGCTTTTGAAAAGTTTTTCACGGTGGTTTCTTTGTCCTGGGGTGGGGGCGGAATGTGGATAACCAAAGTGATTTGTTTATGGTCAGATCTAACCAGCAAGGGGTTGACCTCCGGTGTGGAACACCAGTCACCCATGTTGGTGATGACCAGGTCCAATATGTTGTCATCTCTGGTGGGAGTGTTGACCAGTTGAACCAGGATGTTTGAGTTTATAAATTCTAGGAAATGTTGGGCAAGGGAGTTAGTACTTGAGTAGTTCTCCCAGTTAATGTTTGGGTAATTGAAATCACCCAATATTAGGGTGTTTGGTAGTACCTTTATGTTTCCCGGTGTTTCCAGACATGTAGAATGGGGGTCCTGGGACATGGTGGGTGATCTGTTGCAAGCTAAAATTTGAATTGCAGTTTTGCCCATTGTTAGTTGCATGTGGATGATCTCTGAAGCATCGTGCTGTGCCACTAACCTGGAGGTGTGAGTATCCTTGATGAATATGGATATGCCCCCGCCTTTTGTATTTTGGTTTGGGTTCTGTGGCCGAAATGTATGGTATGAGTTGTAGCCTGGTAATGCTGGGGTGCTCTCTGGAGCCTTAAACCAGGTTTCTGTTACTGCACATATATCAATTTTCTCTATACTGAGGAGTGCCTTGAGTGTGTGCATTTTGAGGTTAAGACTTCTGGCAATGAGTAGCATTACCCTCAGGTTTTTGTTACTTGTCCGATTTACGGCGGTGGGTTTGTCTTTTGAGCCTTGCCTAAAAAAGGCACTATGGGGGTGGCAAGAGCCTTGGTCAGTATTTGAAAGGTTAAGGGTGACAGGTGCAAGCCATCTCTAGTGAAGCAGCGTGGCTTGTCGAGCATGTCATCCCAGGCGGACAGACACTGGATCCCCTTTGAATGACATCAGAAACTTAGCTAATTGTTGAAATCGAGAATTTTTTCTTTATACCATGGTATCATTCTTGATGAGGGCAGGATGCTACTCAGGGTCAGGGTCATACCGGCCTGGGCTACATGATCAGAGAGCTCTTCCATGTCTCTTTTCATGTAGTCCAGGGAGGTATGTCTCAGGTCATTCACACCAACATGGACAATGACAGAGTCATATTTATACTTGTTCTGGAGTGACCTGAGTGCTTGTGTTATGTGGCTTATCCTGGCATCCGACAGGCAGCTAACAGTAACCTTCTCCTTATTCAGCCTAGTGAGTGGGACATCAGTTTGCCTGACTATAGAGTCACCTATTACAAGTATGTTGGGTATGTTATTTTGCCTTAAGGGCTGTGATTGCATGGCACACTGGTTTTGTGAAGTATGTGTTTCATGGTTTGTGTTGGGGGTGGAGGTTGCTTAGATGTTTGTTTGAAGGTCTCTGGAGGTCTCACACACATACACACACACACACACACACACACACACACACACACACACACACACACACACACACACACACACACACACACACACACACACACACACACACACACACACACACACACACACACACACACACACACACACACACACAGTTTATACCATCACTTTTGGAGCTGAGTTTCCTTACCTGTTCAAACTACGCCACCTGAGCAGACCAGTCTCCTCTATCAGTTGTCTTAAGTGCCCCCATTTTCACCAATTTAGTAATGATAACCTGGGAGACGAAATGTGTTTTTAACTCAGGGTTTGACAACGAACGGATTTTGTACCTCTGTTACCTTGATGATGTTTTTGTTGTTTGGAAAGGTAGGGAAATGGTGATGAACAACTTTTATGTATATATTAATCAAATTTGTCTGTATTTCAAGTTCACACACAGTTTTTCTTCTGACAACATTGATTACTTGGATGTCACTATTTCGAATAATAGGGTAATAAGAACTTTTACATGTAAGGTTTATTGAAAACCCACTTATTCTAACAGTTTATTGGCCTTCGACAGTAGACACCCTTTTCATATTAAGAAAAATCTGGTGAGGGGGCAGATGATCCCACAGGCCAGAAAGTGTTCTACTTTGGCAGACTTTATATGTGAATTGGGTAACCTCATACAAATGTTTGTAGATAGGGATTTCCCCCGAGGAACTTGTTTACCCCATGGGGGAGGTGGTCCTGCATGAATGGGGGGGGATTTACACCCCTACTCGGTAGTGACAGGATCCCCCAAGGAGTCAATGCAGAACCAGGATGGTAATTTTTCAAAACCCATGGTTACACACTATGGCACCTTTGGGCAAACAGTAAGAAATATTATGTCAAAGAACTGGGTTATCTTGGAGGGTAATGGTGAGGTGTACAGTAGTTTGGGAATCTCACCAAATTTTGTGTATAAAGTAGGGCCTAGTATGAACCAGTATTTGGAACACCCTTTGTCTCTAAAGGATAGAGACAAAGGGACACAGAAATGTGGGGCATGCAAGTACTGTCCATACATCTTAGAGGACACACCAATTACAGTGGGGGAGTTTCAGATCAGGGTACATTTAGTTAATGCCAATTGCAGCAATAGGGGTTTGGTTTATTTGAATATATGTTTTGGGTGTCAAGGATTTTACATGGGTAAAACTGAGAGAGCACTCTGTAAGCGTATTTACAAACATTTATATGCTATAGAAGCTAAAAACCCCAATAATTCCCTCTACAAGTATACACTGACTTGTACAGGACAAGCAAGGTTCAAATTTGGAATTTTAGAAATTATTTTGAAGGACCCTAGGGGAGGGGATTGGAGTAACAGGGTTTGTAATAGTGAAATCAGATGGCAGTTAAAATTAGGAGTTATGTACTCACCAGGTATTAATGAACATTTTTCTTTGGCATCAATTTTAAAAGATAAAGCATTGACATTATAATCTATAAATTATGTTGTAATATATTGCAGGAATGCTTTTAAGTGTTTTAAAACATTTCAGATGACACAATGTTAATTTTTAGGTGTTCAATTGAGGGGTTAAATTTCATATTAATTCATGGGATAATTACCATTTGTTGTTTTTAATTGAATGGGGGTAATTGGGAGGGGTATTTAAACAGCCACAATGGTGAGACATCTTGGTTTGATAAAGTCCACGACTTACATGGACGAAAGCGCTTACTATTTAGTATGGCTGTTTGGGATTTACCTTTGTTGCTGTTTATTGCTGCTAGTTGTTGGTATTCATACAATTCTTTCTGACATTCTGTGCAATTATTTCTGGGGATTAAAACTGTGTTTGGGCTGTGGTAGGGTTTGACCAAGGTGGAGTATTGTTTTACTCAGTTGTCTTAAGGTCACTGAATTGGAAATAGTCTGAGGATCTCATGTGTGCATTTATGTATTTATTTACTGACATTTGTTTACCAGGACATTCCAACTGGGTTCAAATGTGTCCATTTTCAGTGGCGGCCAGGAGAGAAATGCTCCAGAATATAACAAAACAAGCAGTGAGGACTTATCAAATAATATTACAATTAACATCATTTATAAAGAAAGTCAAAACATGCAATGAGCACTTTTCAAATGTTATATCAAGTACATGGTATGTATAAAAAGTCCAGCTGGACTAAAAGTACATCCATTCTCAGAGAAAGGCCCCAGGAGAAAAGCCCCCAATAAAATACAAAATACACAATACATCTATTTCAAGATATTATTATTATTATTAGCAGAGACTTAAAGTAATAGTGAAACGGGAACAGAAATGAAAGATCATTGAGATACATGCTTATTGTACTTGTAACTACATTAGAAGATATTTAAATGTATTAAATGGCAAGGATACCAAGATATTTACATGTTAATGAGAGGACACCAAGATTTAAAGAAATAAATTAGAGCTGCACAGCACATAGGAAGGTTGAGAATAATGTATTTAGCCAGGATTAGGGCAGGAGCAGATTCAAGTTTTTGATAGATGTTCTTTTACTGTAAATTTAAAGCATGCTAAATTTTGGTTGACTCTTTTATGGATAGAGAGTTCCAGACTTTGGCAACAGAGAAAGAATACAGATTTTGACTGATGAATTTGCTGGGTTTATGCTCGATGAATTTTTTTTTCAGATCTAAGAGATTTTTTAGATAGGTAGCTGCAAAATAATGAGTTGATGGCATAGCAGGCCATATGTTTTTAGATATTTTCTGAGCTGTTGTAAGTTGAAGGTAGGTAAGATATTGTGGGAGTTCCAGCCATTTGGGAGAGTATTTTGCATTAGTAGCAAATTTAGCAGTTTTGCTGTAACATGCTTTCTTTTTTAGGGTAGTTTGTATATTACTAAGTATTGGGACCCCAAATAAGAGTGTAGGAATCAAATAGGTGATAGCAAGGATGTATCTGGTGGATGATATGAGAAAATGTTTGTGCAGACAGAGAATTCCATGTTTCTGATGTGCTTTTTAATGGCATCTTTTATGTGTAGGTCAAATTTAAGGTGTTTATTGTTACTCCTAGTAGTTTAGTATGATTAACTACTTCAATTGTTGTGTTATTTTGTGAGACTATTGTGAAGTGGTCTGTGTTTGAGACATGTTTTTGAGGTAAATAGAAGTAGCTTGTTTTTTTGAGGGTTAAGTAGCAATTGGTTGTAACTAAGCCAAGTCTCAATGGAGATAAAGTAATCTTGAGTGATTTTTTTGAAGGCGAGGCTACGTATTGTAGGAGTAAATAATGGTCAGGTCATCTGTATATTGTATGAGAGAGTTCTGACAGGAGGAAATATGAAGGTTATTTATGAAGACATTAAATAGGAGTGGGCCGATTAAAAGGCCTATGTGGATTCCAGTAGTACTGTGTGGGTAAGCAGAGATAGAATCTTGCCATTTAACTGGCTATAGTTGATTACTATTACTAAGAAGATAGTCTAGAAATTGTATATGGACACATTTTTCCAGAAGCTTAGAAACAGAGGACAGGATAGCGATAGGACAGTTGTTGGAAATACCAAAAGAAATACCTGCTTTATGGAGGGGTATAATGAAAGACTTTTTCCAGAGAACTGGGACATAGGATAATACTGAAGAATTGAGGCAGATAATCATAAAAAACATTTTAATGAGGTTGAATTAAAATCTTAAAGGGAAATATCTTTAATTTGTATGCAGTGGTATAAGAGATCTAATGCCTCGGAGAGTAAATGAATATGGCCTCAGTAAGAATGCCTGTAGTCTGCATGCTCGAATGCTTCAGTAAGAAAGACCAGAGCTGTATTGGTGCTGTGTTCCTTTCTAAATCCTCACTGATGTCTGGAAAGAAGGTCATATGCTTCAATGTTCAACTGCGACTCAGATATTGTAGTCTTCTCAATAGTTTTGGGAAAAGGAGACAGCAAGGCAACTGGCCAAAAGGAATATGGTTTTGAGCTAATACCATGTTTAAGTAGGGCATTATTAGCATTTTTCCAAAAGACTAGAAACACGCTACCTGAGTTGTCTGTGTTAATGATGATGGGAGATCAGCAATAGTGTCACACTCCTTAATAAATTTTGGGAACAGGCTGGCCAGCCTTTCTGTTAGTGGTAACACTCATCAGATATTCCTTAATTTTAGAAAGAGTATCCATATGAAACAAAACTTAATGATAAAACAAAATAAGGATTGCAAGCAGTGTTTGAATCATAAGGAGAAAAAAAAAGCATTAGTGATAGAGAAACTGAAGTGAGATAACAGAGATCAGGTTGTTATTCACTGTCGGTGAGCTAGGAAGATGTGATAACTGACCATTGAGATATATTGTTAATCTCTTTCAAAAATTCTTTAAAATTTACAGTAAGGCTTTTTAAGGCTGTTTTTTTCTTGTTTGTAAAATGTGTACATTTCTTTCCAAGTGTGGAATAGTGTTCATAGTTGACATGGTGGCCAACAGACTTTTACGTAGCAAAGGCTGCATTGCATGTGATAATGATTTTTTTCAGATCTTGAGATAACCATGGTCTGTGGATTCCATTAACCCTACTTGTATTTGTGGGTAGTATTTTCCTTACAATGGAAGGAGAATATGAAGAAAGTTCTATAAAGCAGGGTTGTTTTCTTCCTGATCTGCTAGTTAAGACTAGTCAGTGCTGGCCAGTTCAACCTGCAGATTAGAGTTCTGATTTTGTTTTAATGTGTGGTAAGGAATGGTACTATGGGATTGACATCTCTCTTGGCAGAGGAGAAGAACCAGTTTAGGCATTGACCACTGAATTAAGGGCAGTGTACTGAAGGTGCTGTGAATCTTGATGGTTGCTTGTTTGGAATAGAACTAGTCTAGTTGCCTGTAGTCACCAGTTACTGAATTAGGATGAATGAGATCATTCACAAGTTGGTGAAAATCATGATGGTTTCTATAGATTACCATTGTACTGCTTCTTGGGATTCCTGCCTGCAGGAGGCCAAAGTCCAGCCTAAACATCGGAGTTTTCACAATTCGTGTCCTGGCCCAGCAGATTCCCTCAACTTCCAGGGCAAGGATGTTGATGGTATAAAAGGTACGTGGCTGGTGCCATCATTAGTTTTTCTTGCTGCAGTCCAGTGTATGCCTCATGCTCTACTGTGGCACCACCAGTCCATGGTGTTGGTCTGAAGCCAGAGTTTCAGATCATTATGCCCCTGGGAAATTTCTTATGTTTTTTTTGTGGTGAATTTTTGTATTCAGATAGAGGATAAAGTTAACAATTGTCTGAGTGTATGCATCGAATTCCACATAGGGATTTTGTGTCTGGAGTATGAAATTCATATCTGTTCACAGTGCATGTATTTCAGTACTTGGATGATTAAACACCAGGCCAAGTCCCTTGAAAAGTACTTGTTGAAGAAGTCATGTGGTTGGCCTAGGCACATTATGTCATCCATCAATTCTTCTTCTGAACCCCCCCCCCCTCCAAAAAAAAGAAAAACACTCAAAGGTGAAGACTATTGGGAATCTATCAGTGCAATTTCTGTGTCTGATAACACTCCATAGATTTGACGGTACTAGTATCAGTTAGGTAATTACACATCTCCTGTATCCTGAGCCTTCTTTGACCTAGGCCTCTGGTGTAACCTCTCTGGAGGCCAGCATGCTGTTGGTCTATGACAAGTTCTTCTTAGCTAAATCTTCTTTGTCATTGGTTGGGCACAGATCCACTTGTTCAGAACATAGTCTCTCATATGCAAATGCTGGTTTCAGAAGGAGAGGGTGGCATCCCTTAGATATTATTCAGAGACAAAGTTAAAGGGACAATACTGATGCCTCTGTCACCTACCTGCATTCCAAGGCCTGTAAGCTGCACCAAACTCCCAAACCAAGATCATAGACACTGAATCACAAGCAGTTATAGATGTTTGTCCCAGCTGTTACTGACTCTGTCTCAGTCTCACTTTTTCCATGTCTTTTCCTAGCACCTTTTCAACGTGGCTCTGGATTTTATCTTTCTCCAGCTTGTTTTTTGAATTTTGATTTTAAGGACAACATTTACATAACCTTGCCACCTGATGATTTATTTTTTTAGAAATCACTGTGTAGATCATTAGAAGCCTATCCAAATCTCCATATTTAAAAGTTACCTACCAGCTTGAAAGAGAGCAAGATAACGTAGACTAAAGGAGGATATGAGGCTGTCCATCCAGTTATCTATATTTACCTTGACAGTGGCAAGGCTGCCACTCTGCTTGATATGCAGTGGAAATTTGTTCCAGACATGAGGGATAATTTGGTATCAGAAATTGTCTCAGCCTTGATTGGTTTGTGGGATCTGACTAGGATCCATAGTATGTGCCTTTTCAGCTCTTGGATCTAGGGCTTAGGCTCCTCTCTTGCCAATAACACCCTTCTTCCCCATAAAGTACCTCAAATCTCATTTGCCACCTGAACAGGCCAGATGTGATCCATGAGGGCTCATCGCTTTGTGATTTTTTTTTTGGTCAGTTGGAACCTATTCTTATATGCACTACTATTTTTCCTTAGAGAAGATTTTTCTTCACTGACCCCTTTACTGCAAAAAAAGAAATATTCATCATCATCTGTGTGTGTGTGTGTGTGTGTGTGTGTGTGTGTGTGTGTGTGTGTGTGTGTGTGTGTGTGTGTGTGTGAGTGTGTGTGTGTGTGTGTGTGTGTGTGTGTGTGTGTGTGTGTGTGTGTGTGTGTATATATATATATATATATATATATATATATATATATATATATATATATATATTTGTATTCTCTTCTGATAATATCCTGATAATATCCTTGTTGTGTTTTATAGTAGTTTAAAATAGTTTTATAGTGACTTCAGTTTTTTTGGCTACATGTTTCTCCATTAATTACTGAGTTTGTGTATGTGTGGTCATAGGTGCCCTGTCATGTCTGACAAGGCCACTGGATTTAAAAAATGTAGTGCCTGTAGGTATAAGACTCCCCTGCATAAGACCCATATGACCAGTGCTTCTATTGTCTGAGGGCTGATCATCTCAATGTGGATTGTGAATCTTGTGCATCTTTTGGGTCCAGGGCGTTGGTGCACTGCAAGAATAGATTGGTTTTAAAAGGTCTTCTCTCAGCCTGGGTGGGAAATTTGAGCCCTCTATCTTCCTCATCTTCAGCTTCCCATTTGTTCAAGAATCCAGACAAGTTCTGGAAGTGTAAGATAAAGACAAAGAGAAGGAAACAGAGAAGAAGAAAGAAAGGGAGAAGGAAAACAAAAACAAAAAGAATGATCCAAAAAGAGATGTCCAGTTCCAACTCTACAGTTGGCAACAGCACTGAAGGTTCTGAAATTAATGTATCCAGCAACTCTGCAAGAACAACAATTGATCCAATCTCCATCTTCTCTTTGTAGACTTTCTCAACAGCCAGCAAGTTCTATGCTGCATTACCCTATTCTCCAACAGAGATCTTCAAGACCATCTTCTGTTGCTTCCGCTCTCAGGTCCATTCATTTGATGAGTAGTTTGTCCGAAGCCATCGTTAGGATGATGAGGAACTTTCTTTGGACACAGATTCAAATGAGATTCTCACAGCTCTCCCATAGAGGTTGCTGGATCTGCCCCAACCAGGCCCTGTCTTATTTTTCTCCTTCCCCAGCCCAAACATTGTCTTACGGCTCTTTGGTGCTGAGTGTATCCCTTACAGAATCTTGCCAGTGCTGACAGCCCATTTGGGTTCAAAACCTTCTCCTTCCCTTACCCTGTTGACTCCTGCTCCATTGGAGCATAAAGTGTTTTGTAGCCAAGGGGTCAGAGTTGAGGCCTGGGGATTGGGATTGGCAGTGAGGTTTTCAGAGCTGATTATTCCTCTCAGACCATTGGCTTTGGACAGCTTGGCTCCTATATCAGCTTCAGAGCCATGTCGAGTAAGAGGGAGGGATGTTCCTTCCCTAGGATCCATGGGTGTGGGGAGAACTTCCTCGCCTCCAATCTCAGTATTGGTATTCAAAGCCTTTGAAAGGGTCCTCACCAGGCACAGAGAGGAAATTCTTCATGGCTCTATTCCAACTTCCTTTGGATTCTGCTCTTTTGACCAATTACTTTGTCTGTCCAGAACAGCCAACTTCATTCAACCTCCAGGGTCCTCACTTGTTGAGTCCCCACTCTGATGTTGAGAAATTCCTGGAACAACCCCAGAGGAAAATCATAGGAAACATACATGGAAGAGGATGCATGTTGACTCATCACAAGAGTCAGTCACAGAAGATACTGACTTTCATGAGGAATTGATGAAACAAAGGGGGGGTCATCTGCTGTCTAAGCCCAAATGGAGTTGGTATTTTTGGAGGATTTGAGGCTGACTCACCTACTCACTCTGTGTTTACACCCGCTGATGAGCTCAATGACCTGGTCTCTCAGCAGTCATGGAAGAAACCCAATGTCATGGAGCCAGTCCCTAAGAAACTCGACAAAATCTTAGTATCACCAAAAATAGATCTCACTGGAGCAAGGGGTCACCCATTTCTTTATTCAGAAAGCCACCATGAATGAGCTTTCTGAATAAAGCAATTCTGGTCATCTCCCTAACAGGGAGTCCAGGACATTGGGCAAATATGGGAAGCAGACATATGCTTCAGTGACATTTGCTCTCCATGCACTGAATTATTTGACAAATATGACTCATTTCCAGAGAGACTTGACAAACACATTTTCCAAATCTGTCTCAGATAATCTGCCAGCAGACATTCAGAAGATTGTGGATTCCCAGCTTTCCACCTTCAGTCCATGTCAAATATGCCACCCTTTTATAGGGACATTACACTTGCTGTTTTCCATGCTTCAGGAATATTAGTACATTAATGGCATGGTGAGACCAGCAGTTACCAGCACTGCAATGCAGCGGTATGCCTGGATGCATCTCTGCGACTTTGCAGAAAGTTTCAAGATGTCCTTTATTAGTTCTTCCTTTAATAGGTGAACACGATTTGGACACAAGGTCAAAGAAATGCTAATCAGAAGAGAACAAAAGGTGAGATTCTGTCTGCTGTAGGGGATTTATTTTTCCACCCCAAAGGACTTTCTCTCAAAACCAGGTGTGTGGAAAGAAGCTCTGGTTTCCAAAACCCCAGGATTCTGCCCAAGACAGTTCTAGTTAAGCAGACTCATGGAACGGGGGGGGGGTTCAATGGATGTTGCCCTAGAGGTAGAGGTAGCCCCCAAAATCAAGGGTACCAAAGGCCCTTCACCAAGAAACCCTTTCAGCACTCAGTGCCTAACTGCTGCACACCGGAGGCAGTTGGGGACTGCTTATCTCTACACCCTCCTGCCTGGTTAGCCATCCCATAAGATTCTTGGATGCAGAAAATTATTGCCAGAGGCTATGTTATTCCCTTTGCTTTCCCTCCTTCCAACAAAAGGAAACCCCCCAATATTCCACTCACTCAGAGGGATTTAGCCTCAGAAGTCTTAAAGCTGCAGGCAAAGAGAGTTATCCAGGAGGTCCCACCAGACCAGCAAGGACCTCAAGTTTATTCAAGAATTATTCAAGAATTTATTTGGCTCTGAAGAAAACTGGGGATCTCTGGCCAATCTTGGACCTAAGTCATTTAAACCAATTTGTCAAAAAAATGAAGTTCTGGGTGGTTAAGGTACAGTCAATCCTTCCTCTGTTGAGGAAGAACAACTGTATGTGTTCAACAGACCTTCAGGATGCTTACTACCATGTAAAGATAGTAAAGCAGTTCAGAAGGTTTCTCCACCTTTGGCTAGGAGCCAGCCACTTTAGTTCAGAGCACTGCTGTTTGGTCTCATCGCACCCTCCAGGGTGTTCACCAAAGGCATGGAGTCATAGCAGCCTATATAGACTGCATGGGTGCTATGTATTCCCATATCTAGATGACTGGCTGTTTAATGTCCCCACCAGATATCAGCGGATTCACTGCAGGGATTTCTTGCTCCAGTTTTCCAATCACTTAGAAATCACCATAAATTTGGCAAAAAAGATGACTCCAATTTAGATAATAGAGCTCCTCAGATATCACCTGGACATGACTTCCCAGATAGTATCTATTTCTTCACTGTCAAACCTCTCAGGATTTTACTTCAATTAATCCCCCCAGCAACTTTATCTCCTAGGATCAATGGCTGCATCTTTGTCTTCCAAGCAAAATATTACATTCAGGTTGTTCACTGTACTTTGGCAGTTCAGTGGTTGATTTTACATCAGCCATTACATGTCTCAATTCACCACACATCCACCACACACCAGTCATCAAATGTCACATTCAGAGATAGTTGACTTTCCTTCAGGATTTATCAGGTTGACCAGTCTCATTTCCATCCCCATCGGTCAATGTGATCATAAATGCATCCCTTCTGATTTGGGGTGGGGCATTTCAAGGAAAAATTGTACAAGATACATGGTACACTACAGAGGCTAATCCTCACATCAACATTTTGAAGATGAGACAAGTCCTCCTAGCATTGTGGGCATTACAAAATTCCCTCCCAAATGGTGTGATTTCCATCTAGATGAACAGCATGATGGTTATCTGGTACCTAAACAAGCAAGGAGAACCCCATTTGTATCGATTATGTTGAGAAGCCATGAGAGTTTGGTGATGGTCAATGCATACCATGCAAAGCTCTAATGTTGTAATGGACAGACTGAACAGATATTTTCCTTGTACCCCACAACTGATCTCACAATCAAACAGCGGAATCAATGATTTTCAGCTGTTGGGGCCAGCATTGCTGCAACCTTTTTGTTTCCCATCTGAACACCTAGAGCAGCAGTTACCTTGTACTAATACCCTGGGGGGTCAATCACATATTGGTGCCTTGGTCCACAGTTGGCACCCCTTGTCTCCCATATGCCTTCCCACCTTTTCCTCACATAACCAAATTTCTGTAGAAAGCCATCTGATGCAAGGCAACAGTGATCTTCATTGCAACTTTTTGGCCTCGGCAGGTTAGGTTCTCCAACCTTTGGCCACATTTGATACACGCACCAGGGGTGCTGGATCCCCATCCAGATCTTCTGTCCATCCATCTGTCTGGCCTCACCAAGATGTGAAGATCCTTAAACTGACTGCATGCTTCCTCCAATTCCAAAGATGCCAGGCTTTCTGCTCAAGTTACCACATCTTGGCATCCCAAAAAAAACTAACACCAGGAAGGTTTATTGAAGCAAGTGGAAGAGGTTTGCTGTTTTGGCTGCCTTGAAGGGCTTACAGGTTAGTACTAGGCTAACTGCCCTTGTGGACCTCCTAGCCAATTACTCCATGTGAAAATCAAACCATGCATCTTGTGTCTTTAAGGTAAGCACCTTAACCATCATGCTAACCTCCCATTCCAAATTTTCCTACAAGGAAAAGAGCTAGTCTTTGTATCTTTTTCAGCAATCAATTCAACCTTAGAGATATTTTTGAATTAAAGTGTGGTAAACCTAATTTATTTCTAGTCTAAGTCATGCAGATTTACACAATTATTTTTGAAACAAGATTTGAAATAGCTGAAAAAAATCTGCTGCACCTGCATAAAACTGGAACATACTACAACCTAAGTAATAAGCACAGATAATTGTTTTTTCATTCTTTTTTGTTTTTGTATTGTCTAGGCTTCTGGAATGTAACTAGTGAAAAGACTTAGATTAATGAGATTAAACAGGGCTTCAGAAATAGAGGTATGCCAGTCAAGGGTCTTAGGATAAAAATGAAGGAATTTTTCAGTTGGGAGTCTAAGGAGTTATCTCAGACCTAGATCAGGTAAAGACACTGTTTTAGGTCTGCCAGAACCTTAGCCTCTGGCTATTCCTCCAGAGGTCCAGACTGTTGTCTCTGCAGCCTGATTCCTAGTTCCCATTCCCTAAGAAGTCAGACCACTTCTGTAGTGTCCACAGATCTCAGATATGCATCCACAAAAATTCTGTGGCAAATCCAGCAGATGTGAACCTGGATTCCTGCAAAGGATTAGGTGGGGCTACATGTAAGAATCAAATTCCAAATGACAAGAAGAACTGGATCCTCCACCAGACTGGAATAAAGACCCATACCTCAGCTAACCTAGCTATTAAGGCACTGAACAACAGCCAGTTTCATATGCTCAAATTACAGGAGTTCCTTGATGAGCAGATAAGACATGAGGTAGAGGTATACCAGATAAGGGCCTTAGGAAGAAGATACTGGATTAGTGCAACCTCATTTCCCAGGTAGCCAGGCACTCCACACAATGTGGTTATGATACAGTAGGTAAATAATGCAGACCAGTTGCCACAGACTCTGTGGTGAGAAGGTATGCTTACTTGAAAAGCCAGTCCTTTCCAGAGCAAATACATGCATAGTCTTGATGCCACATTTGATAAGGTTCCCCTTTTTGGACCCCTCCCTCCCCTTGCAGAGAAGATATTCAAAAATGGATGAAAGGGGGAATGCTATGCATTCAGTCAAATACCTCTTTCATTCCTTTCCACCTAGATATGTCAGGGATCACCCCAAGCAGATGTTGGTCCTTTCCTCACAGTCAAGGCAAAGGAAACAGTGGAAGGGGCATTACGCAAATAAGTGGCAAATTAAAGGTAGACCTTGGGGACCTCAGGGTGAGGACACTCAAAGAGAATAGCTATGATTCTACCCATCACCTTACTCCCCAATCCCCAAAATCCCACTCCAACCCTCTCCTCTCTCCTCACCTCTCCTCTTCCACCAACAGACAAAATAGGAGACAGGTTAACCCTATTTGAAGACCAGTGAAAAGTCATTACCCAGGACAAGTGGGTCAGGCTACAACTTCATTTTCTGAAGAGACCAAGATTTCTACAAAATTCCTCCCATATTGCATTTGATGAAACAACAGGTAGACCTTTTTTGACACAGGATCCCATAGAACAGGTACTACAAAGGGGTAAACATACTTTTACTCAGCACTTCTTGTTCCAGGAAAAAAATATTAGAGACCCATGCTGAACTTCTCAAGATTGAACCAGTAAATAGTGGACCCAGAAGTCAAAAGCTTGACTTTGCAGAAACTTTTGCTTGAAGTCCAAACGGTGGCTACAATTTAAGAATGCCCAGATACACATTCCCATATCTCAGAGGGACAGGCAGTTCCTAAGATTCAAGTCATGGAGTTCTCATTTCCATTCTACATTCCAGTCTTTTGGTTTATCTGCTGCTCTCAGGATCTTTACAAGCTCCAGTATTTGCTTTTTGTATGAAAAAGGGCATTTACTCTACATCTATCCATGAAACAAAATAAAAGGACTCTCTCTGCATTTAAAGATGGTAGAAAACTAGATGATGGCCTAATGGTTAAGCTGTTTGCCTCACAAGGGATAATTGGCTAAGCTTAATATGGTTCGTAAGGGCAGTTATTTGGCATCTCTCGATCACACCCCCTAGTACCTTGAATCTGGAGCTGCTGCCCACTCCATTTGCCTTCTACATTTCTACCCAGGCTTACCTCCTATGCAGGTTCTCTGTGCAAGTTTGGGAATTTATCAAAATGGTAAGACTGAAAGAATTAATCTCACAGCCTACTAAAACCCCAGTCAGGACAACAGCCTGTCAGGCAAAGTAAGTAGAACAGAACTCACATTACACAAAGAAACCTTGTTAAGAAAAAAACCTTAAACAATTATAATAATGAGAAGGCACTTCTTTAGAAACACAAGATTGTGACTAGTAATAAGAAAGACAGAGATAAGAGATGGCAATGCAATGATGTGAACATGATGAGATCAAGATCATAGGCCAGCAGCTTAAGCATTGGCTGCTTCAATTTGGAAGAAATTAAATACAAAAAAGTGGATGTAATGGATTTAATGAACAACAATAGCTACAACAGCAGCACAGAACTAGAGCTCCATGTTTTGTTTTTTTTCTACAACCCTCCCACCCTTCTCTGGTGGTTTTGAAAGGCTGTGTCTCTGGCTTCTGCCCCCTATGATAATCCGACTTGTAAAGTCCCTCCCTCCCCTCATTCACTGTTATTATTGTATATAACTTATTTAATTACTTTCCAACTCATCGTTTTCCATATATCTATAATACTAAGTGCCCACACAGTAAACTAGCACTTGAGTAAACCTACCTTACTACAAATTGTCTCCTGCTCATTTTTCAGAGCTCCCATCTCTGCTTGGTGTCTTTGCTACCCTCCGAGGGGGTCCTGATTTAATCCTGCTCCATCCTTGGCAGCTAAGAGATTTATTTTATTGTTTTACACTTCAATTAACTGTTTAGAGTGCTATGGCTTTTTGTTGATTTTGTCTTTAACTCATTCTATAGGTCAGTAATAATTGAAATTGCCTTCTCAAAGTAGTTTGTTGAAGCATTATACTCACAAGCAATCTTTCTTGGTGTTATTCCATCAAGAGGTTAGTAATGCTATGTACAGACACAAATGCCTCTTAGGTGTTGCTAAAAGAAATCCCTTGCATGCAGACAAGCTTAGAGCAGCTAGTTTGTACATTAAACAGCACTACTATCTCTTAGCATAATCTAACCTAGTGTAGTACCAAACCCCAGAGACCACCCAAGGAGACTTCTGTATAACCCAGTCCGTGACCTACAGCAGTCCACTCAATTACAAGTTTGGACAACATCGCTATGCAAATTCCAAATGTCTCTGTAGCCAGCTTAGTAGATATGGGGAAATGTAGCAATTGTCTCATGTTCACAGACAACCATTTAATACTTAAAGAAACACATTATGTGAGAAATGTACATACACAATTTCACTAGAGGCAAAAATCTTGCACAAAAACATGGTTGTCAAGAACACACAGACTACAACCAGCACACATGGTGTCCAGCTTACACATCAACCATGTTATGCTAAGGCACTAAAAAGCAATCTTGTTAAATCTCAAGAATCCTAACCCTATAAATTACAATGCCATTCTCAGTAATTTCTAAAGCAGTCACCAAAAGCAATACCAAACACCACACATATGCCTACACCCAGTGCAGCCCAAGAGAAAAGTCCATAAGGCAAGCCAAAACTTTAGCCAGGACTCTTGTCATAAGGGACTCAGTGTATGAGACACAGATGTCCCACTCACCAGGCTGAACAAGGAGAAGATGATGGTCAGTTGCTTATCTGAAATGAGGATCCACCAATTTCCACACACACTCAAGTCACTACACCACAGGTACCAGTATGATTAGTCCGTGTGGGTGTTAATGACCTGAGATATTCTTCCCAGGACTATATGAAGACTGGCATCATTGATTTGTCTAAATATGTGTCTCAGGCAGGTATGTGCCTTGCATTGATCAGCATTCTCCCTTCACCAAGGATGATGTCACTGTGTGAACAAAAGATGATTGACTTCAATATCTGGCTTAGTTTCTGGAGTCTTTACAGGGGGATTCAATATTTGTCAGCATGGGAGGACATGAGTAACAAATCATGTCACTTTGTAAAGGATGGACTTGCCTAGGCTTTTGAATATTGACTAAAACTTTATTCACCCTTTAGAAACTTTTTTAAACAATGCTACCAACAAGGTGAACAGAACCTAAGGAAACCTAAAGATGTTACTGCTCAATGCTAGGAGCCTAAACAGGAAACTCCATACCCTACAAGCTATCCTCATTGTGGAGAATATAGACATCTGTGCAATTATCGAGATATTATTCACATCCGCAGAAAATACTCCAGCAGTGTAAGGCTTCAATGCCTTCCACACATTTAGACTGCCAGCTGCACAGACAGGAACAAAAGGCAGAGGATCTCAGTCTATATCAGCAACAAGCATAACTCTGCATTGGTTAAACAGGATGATGCCCTGGAATTTATCCACAGACAAAGTCCCATATCATATCCTCACAAGCTATAGGTCACTCTCTATGTCCCTAGAATCCCATATCTCATACCTAGACCTACTGGAGACACTAATCATTAAACAAAATACCCTATTTTTAGGAGACTTTAACTACTCTCTCCATACTGGGAAACATAACACAGCATCTGATAATTGCAGGCACTATGATTTGTGTATTTTATTAACACAGATATCCTTGACCAGGTTATGTGCACACCCATCTGTGGTTTAAACATACTGGAATGGATACTCACCAATATTGAAATGCACTGTATCCCTCCTGTGTCACATCCTCACTGGTGATAAAACTGTCTCCATCAAAATAAAAATCAACTCAGTAACCCTAGCATACCTTGTAACAGTTAAGTACTATTTCAAAGGAAACTACATCATATCAAGTGATATTTTGTAAAAATATATTTCCCATCCCAAACACAAGTTCACAGCAACCTATGCAAAATTGTTCACAGAGACCATATACAACCATGAAAATGGCCCGCATAGAGGCTGCTGTATCTACTAGAAGTAAGTCCAGAACAAAATCTAAAAACAAACCACACTGGTGGAATCCTAACATTAATAGCATATATAACAAAAGAAAACAAGTTATGACTAAAAACAGGATGAGTAACTGCCAAAATGATAGAAGCACTCTAATTAAACTAATTAGGTAACTAAGAGAATTAATTAATTCCAACAGGGCCAGTTACAAGGTCAAGATAGCCTAATAGGCTAAAGATAACCACATGGCCTTCTACAACTATGCCCTAAACCTCAAAGGCAGTACACAGCAGTGTGCCAAACTGACAGTCAGTAGTGCCACCTTCACTCAGCAGAAGTGAATTTCTGACAACAAATTCAGCTCAAATGTCACCTCCTACTCCCCCACCTCCCCCCATGAAATACTTACTACCATAAGCCCCCCCGTTAACAAGGAGTAGGTCATGCCGGTGCTCGCTAAGGCCAAAAAAGCAGCCTCAATGGACTCTGACAATATCCCTGGATGTCTCCTAAATAGCTTATACATGACCTACCAAGACCACTTAAGTCATGTTTCAACTATAGCCTCAAAACAGCTTTAAGCCACAGGAATGGAGGACTGTAAATTTATCCCATTTCATAAGGGTGGACCATCAACTGACCCCAGAAACTGCAGACCTATTAGTCTGTTTATTCTAATCTGCAAAGCCATGGAATTAATTATCATGAAAATGATCAAAAAGATTAAAATGACCACCAGTGTAACAAAACCAAATAAATCCAAAACACTGGAGCAACAGAGGAAGACACCAAACAAATTTAGCGTAAAAAACTTCTTTACTCAATGCTTTCATCTCAAGGACTTCTTCAGAAATAAAAATACATACATTTACCACACTTTTTTTTACAAAAACCATGTCCCTCCCAAAATCACAATTGAATACCAAATCAATTAATTAATCAATTAAGCAACAAATCAGCACTTAAATACACATTTATAACTTAACAGATAACATACAAAAATATAAAAATACAGCAGTTAAAACAAAACGAATGTACTTACTATCTACTATCTGTTAAAAAACATTTAATATTAATGAATTCATTTAAACCTGGGGGATTATCAGCCCCCACTCTAAGCTGCCATAGTGACTCTTTCCTTTCCACTCTGTTTTTTAAGTTGCCTCCCCTTAGAACAACCACAATATGTTCCAGAACTATAAAGGAAATTTTTTATATGAACTACATTGAATGGAATGTCTGAACAATGCATTTGTATCATCCTTGGTCTTAATAGCATAATAATGCTCTTTAATGCATTTGCTCAAATTCCTAGTAGTCATCCCTAGATAAAATGCAGTGCAACCTGAACATAATGCAATATACATTTATACATAGATTGGTAGAAATACAATTGAATCTCCCAGGTACACTGATAGTGCGATTTAAATGAAGTAAATTAATATATGATCCTTCATAAATATATCTACAGATGTTACAATGAAGACATTTATACATGTCCCTAGGTTTATCAGTAGCTGACATGGCTACTAACGTTTCATTTTTTTCAAGCATACTCTTAATAGTATTAGATTTTTTTGTATACAAAAATGGATTTATCACCTAAAATGTTACAAAGTTCATTGTTACCAGAAATAATTTTCCAGTTATTAAAGGCTACTGATTTAATTTTATTACTATCTATAGTCATATTAATAATATATTTAGGTGTAGTTAAAAACAAAGTGGGGGTGTAGAATGACCAGTAATATTGGAAATACCAGAAATATGGACATGGGAAAGAAATAATTTGATATGGTGCAATATTTATGCAAAGGAAAAAGCCAAATTAATCAATATAAAGAAGGTACCCCAAAGATATTCAAAAAGAAATACAGGCAAAGGCATCCAGATATTGAACATTTCACAATAAAAAATAATACCAGAAAGATGGAATGTAGAAAAGCAGATTAGTAAAGTAGAAGTTAAAAAATAGAAGTTGACGTTATGGAGTGCCTGCGAAGTGAAGGATTTGGTGTAGAAGGTCTAACACAGGTTACATCACAGCAAGATGGAGCGAGTCCACAAAGTAAGGAGGAGCAGGAAAATCAGGAGACATCTGAAGAAGAAATATGGACATGGGAAAGAAAAGGCATTTAATATGATGTAATATTTATGCAAATGAGAAAGCAAAACTAACCAATACAAAAAGAGCAGCACCAAAAATATTCAAAGAGAAATAAAGACAAAGGAATCTGGACTTGAAAAACTTTACAATACAAAAAAAATAAGAAGACAAAGAGGAAAAGTATAAAAGGAGATCAGTAATGGAGAAGTTAAAGAAATAGAAACTGAGGTTATGGAGTACCTGCGAAGTGAAAGATTTGGTGTAGAAAATCTAATTCAAAAAGCTCCACAACAGGATAGAGCAATGGATATCCAAATTAAGGGGAAACCAGTGGAACAGGAAGCAATTGAACAGGTGCCATATGAAGATATTTTGGAGCCTTCCACAGGAAACCAGTATAAACATTCACTTGAAGCTGGACAGCAAGGGAAGGAACAGGAAACTGTGGAAACTCTGATGCAGTCAATGTTGAGGAGTGATAGGCCAGTAAGTTCTCATATGACAGAGCAACAGATGGCACAGGATGAAATTGAAGAGAATGTGCCACAGGAAGATGCTACAGAACATTCTATAGAATGCCCGCAGCAAATGGAAAATAAAAAAATGTGCCCTCAGTTTAGAAGAAAATGAGCTAAGAGAAGAGTTGCTTGATTTCATAGAGATAGATAGATATATTAAGATCAATGAAAGAAATAGACTGCAGAAGGTCAATAAAACCCAAAAAGTCAGAAGTTTGATAAAACAAATGAAGACAGTAATTAGACTGTCATTAGAGGTCCATGCGATATAATAGAAGTAAACAGGATATATTACAGTGCAGCTAAATTAATAACTGATAAAGTCCTACTGCAAGAACACAGAGTAGTGAGGAAAAGGAAGGGGGAGAAATCAAATACCATCATGGAAGTATCGAACAGAGAAAACTTTAAAATAATTAAGACAAGAAGTGTTACTGTTAGAAGGCTATAGTGAGGGAACAGATCATCAAAAATACTAAGAAAGATAGACATGATAAAAGCAATGTGCAGTATTAGAACAGACCAGGTTCCGCCATGCACTATCACAAATAACAAGCTAAAAATCTCAGCACAGGTAGAAAAACTTAAAAGATACACAGATAAATATAAAAGAAAAGTACAAAATAAACAATTTACTGATGACCCAAAAAAGGTTCTATAGAGACTTGGGAAATAAGGTAAAAGGAATTGAAAGACCACCAAAAAGGAAGAAATAGATACAGTTTGGAGAAGTATTTATGAAGATCGTGTGGAACATAAAAAAGATGCTAAATGGATAGAAGAAGTAAAAAAAAAGAATAAGAAGTTTAAAGGTACAGGATATGAAATGGGATGAAGTAACAGCCAGAGAAGCTGAAACAAAGTTAAAACAAGGCTCCAATTGGAAAACCCCAGGCTCAGATGCAATACTTAACTTCTGGTTAAAAGTATTAACATCTTTGCACGAAGATTTAGCTATGAGTAAGAACTATTTACATACGCACTCTGAAAAGACACCGACCTGACTAACAACAGGAAAAACAATTCTAATACTTAAGAGTGAACCTGCAAGCTACCTTAAAAACTATAGACCAATAACTTGCCTTCTGATAATGTATAAACTGTACAATGGAATTGTTGCCGATAGAGTTTATAGTTATTTAGAAGAAAATTCAATGATGTCAGTAGAACAAAAGGGCAAAAAAAGAAAGTCATATGAAACAAAGGATTATTTGTTAAATAAAGTCATAGTCAAGAACTGTAAAAGGGGAAGAATCTAAGTATGGCATGGATTGACTATAAAAATGTATTTGATAGTATCCCACATTCATGAATAAAATAGTGCTTAAAAATGTATAAGATACATCTTACACTGATCGACTACATTAAAGTGACCATGAAACAGTGGCAGACCACTTTGCAATTAAGCCATTATAAAGCACAAATTAGTATTCCAGGGATAAAAATTCAAAGGGGGATATTCTATGGTGACACTATGTCACTGCTGTTATTCTGCCTTACCCTTAACCCATTAAGCTGTCTACTCAACAGCTTAGGCCATGGCTATAATTTGGCTCCTATAAAACAACAAAGTGTAAAGATTTCTCATCTTCTCTTTGTCAATGATTTAAAGCTGTATAGCTCATCTGATGAGGAACTCAAAGAACAACTGCAACTTGTCAAAACTTTTTCAGATGATTTAAGAATGTCATTTGGTTTTGATAAATGTGCAAAAGCAACCTTTAAAGCAGAAAAACTGCAGCACCAAGAAAACATCAGTTTGGGACAAGAATGTGATATAAAAGAACTTGAGCAAGAGGGAGTGTATAAATATTTGGGAATTGATAAAGGATCAACAATAAAACATGAACAAATGCAAATAAAACTTAGTAAGAAATTCTTTAGAAGACTTAAATTAATCCTGAAAACAGTGTTGACATCTAGGAACAAAATTCAAGCTATAAACCGGTTTGCTCTTCCTGTCCTAACGTGCAGTTTTGGAGTGATTGACTGGCCCCAAAAGGTGTTGGACAGATTGCCTAGGAAAACAAGGATGCTTCATGCTCATCAAATTATTTATAAAAATCAGTGCATACCAAGATTATATATTCCTCATTCCAAAGGAGGAATGGGCCTCCTTGAGACTGATTACATGTATAGAGCTGCAATCGTGGGACTCTACACATATCTATTGACCTCACAAGTGCCAAACGTAGTGAAAGTTTTGAAACATGGAAAAATAAATCTAAGATGACTTCTCTGCTTAATCTAGCAGAAATATATTGGCATCAAGCAGGAATGGAAATCAAACTAGAAGTAGATAAAAAACAGGCAACAACTAAATGTGCCAAAAAAACAAAAGAAAGAATATAAAATGAAGGACCAGATGAGAAGGTGAGAAATGTGGAAAATGCATGAATATAGCTGCAAGTATAGAAAACTTCTGGAAGAACCTTATGTTGATAAGGAATGATCACAGGAATGGTTAAGGAGAGGTGAATTCAAACCAAGAGATGAAAGGTTAATTTTTGCAGCCCAAGACAGTGGACTACATATACACTGGTTTACAAAGTCCATTGAACAAGTGGGAGAAACAGACAAATGTAGGTTTTGTAAAACCAAATTGAAAACAGTTGCACACCTTGTTGCTGGTTATGACATACTAATGGCAGAAGGACTGTATTCTGAAAGGCATAATAACATGACAAGACTGTTGCACTGGGGATTGTGCAAATTATGGTATTATGGTATTGAAGTGGCTGAAAAACACTGGAAACATGAGTCACAAAGCATCATAGAAAATAATGAAGTCTATATCACATGGGATCAACCATTACCAACAGTTCAAAAGATAGATGCTAGAAAACTGGATATAGTGGTCCATGAAAAGAAGATAAAAGTAGCATTGATCATTGAAATTGCCACACCCAGTGACTACAGTGTGCTGTGTACAAAGAGACACAAAGTCATAAAATATCAGGATTTACAGGCAGAAATGAGAAAAATATGGAAGAAAGCTACCCAGACAGTTCCAATAGTAGAAGGAGCAACGGGGTCTTATAAAAAAGAATGTACAATCGTATTTAGACATGTTACCAATGCTTGTAACCCCATACGAATTGCAGAAGGAGTCATTACTGGGCACATTGTGGGTGCTGCAAAGAGCACTTCTGGCTGACATCATAGATTGAAACAATACTAATTTCATGAACTTTAATTGTACTTTGAATTAGGAATGGGGTTCATTCCCATCATGGTATTAGAAACCCAAAAGACTTGGAGAAATTAAAAAAAAATCAGAAAATGCATGCCCATGCAGTTTCTGTTCTGTTAACTTTTAAATGAATTAGATTGTCTGGCACTGAAAAGGCTCTGAGCTGTTAACGCGTTTCTTATTTTAGTTAAAAGTACAGAATTTGAATCCTTCCACCTCAGACAATACGTCTGGTTTAACCCAGAAATGGGGCACTTCCTCCAGTGGGTTTACTTGGTTAACAAGCAATAGTTTTTAAAGTGTCCCTTTGGGGATCTTTGTCTCCCCCACCAATTATTTTTGGCTTTGTCTGGAATTCTTTAGCAAAGAAATTAGGAATTATTTTATTTTCCTTGTCAAATATGTGGCTTTTTGGCAAACTGTTGGAGAATAAGATCACTAAATAATGAAAGCCACGAGGCTCAGATTTTGTATCCTTCAGAAAATGCTTGATAAGGCAAAGCTGATTTTTCTGTCAACTCCCTAAGAATATAAGAAAATATTTAAAAGCTGTTCCTGATTTAGTTCTTTGTTTCTGACTCTTGAAATAAGAAGTTGGGAGGGGAGAGAGGTGTTGCATTGCAATAGTTCTGACATCAGCAAGCTGAGATATATTTATTTGCCATTATTTATGAATTGATTCATTCACTTGAACGTAAATATTGAGAAAAATAGGTGCCACTGAATATCCAAAGGTCCACTCGTAAATTCAAAACGAACAAACTAATATTTATCAGAACAAATATGAGCCTCAACAATCAAATATTGATGCAGTACCCAGGTCTTCCACTTTGCCCAGTCGGGAATCTCTTATGGCTAATGGTGTTGTCTCACTTAATAATGACATTTCTTCAACTATCCATGAAACGAATGTTAGTGAAGTTTTTACCACACCACCTGGCAGTAATAAAGTGTCAGAGGCATTAATGAATGTAGAGACTCCTCCACCAAACCAGCAGGGGGTTAAAGATAGGCCGACAGAGAATACGCTGGGAGCCAGGTCCAAGTTTCCAATTGGTAGTATACAGCAGTTTTTACCACTTCTTGTGCAAAAGCGGACAGCATCGAGGAATCGTTCCAACAGCCGAGGCCGCAGAAAGAGAAAGTTTTCATGTGGAAATTAGGGGCAGAGACATTGTATGAAGGAATGAAGGGATTAGTGTTCAACTATTCCAGGTTTGAACTTACATCCTCTGATTATTCACTATTAAATAAAGGGCTCACATTCATTCCCTTCCAGGATAGTCGCCTTGGTGAACTGCTAGCAGATTTAAGAGTATTTGGATGTTTGGTATCTTTAAAATTGTTTTTCTCTAATAAACGAGACATGAAAGAGAAACCTCTAAATTGCTGCTTTAAGTGCAAAAGTACTTTCACACCTGTGTTACCTGCACAAATTGAATGTTTTATTAATTTGTGTGAGCAAGATTTTTATAAATATTTTTTGAAAGATAAACGGAAATGTTTGTATTTTAATGTATCTAATGATGAATTATGTTCGCTGAAGAGACTTTGTAGCAATACTGAGCTGACTATCAAACCAGCTGATAAGGGGGGGGCATTGTTT